>NC_134458.1:49316922-49425116 GCF_047948215.1 Lycorma delicatula
ATGTTCAAGCATAATTATTTATAACACATACAAAATATATATATTGTTATGTGCAACCATTCTTAACAAGAAATTACTATTTTCTTTTGTATATAAAAGCAGAAACAGTACACACAAGCATATTAGAAATTAATTTCTTTTAAAAACAATTTTATATAATTAGAATTTTATAATAATCAAGTCCAGTAAAATTATATTTGTCCAATTAACAATTATAAAATGGCAAGGGAATACCAAAAAAAAAAAAAACATTAATAAAACAATAATGGTGTATATAACAATTTTTTTATGAAAACAAATTTAATGACTAACTTTTCAAAATTTTTTAGGGGTAAAAAAAATGAGGCAGGGAAGTTAACAAGCTAATGCCACCAGATACTTGACTTCTTTTTCCACTAAGGTGCAGGTGCACACAATAAAAAAGAAAAAGAAATAATAAATTAACCACTTAACTTAATCTATTTTTTAATTAATCTAAAACTTGTCTCTAAAAAGTTAGATGAATGTATACTAACTTATCTGATTAAAATTATTTTTAATACGACTATTTTTTAAACTTATTTAAAAAAATAGCGCAGTTTAATCTTTACCTGCAGTCTAGACGTTCACAAACAGACCCAATATTATTAAAAACTTTTATAACCAAGGATTAAACAAACTCCAAGCCTTTTGAAATTACTACGATTTTAAGACTTATCACATTATAAGTTATGCAATTTAACACAAATAATTAACATGTTTAAATAGAGATTAAGGAGCTCTTGTGGAGAGAAATTATCCTTATCAAAACTGCTTCTCACTTTTGGAAGACAGAGTAATAAAATAATGAATCACAGTAAATTTTACTGGAACATTCTATTGAACCAATAAAACACCAGTTAATATCATAATTGACTTTCATCAAAAAGTTAATAAAAAGGTTCTTCTACTCTTGGATGTAGGCTACATCCAAGAATAGAAGAATTAAACAAGAATAATATGAAAAAAAAAAATCAAAATAAATAAGAAAAATTACAATCAGGAAGAACTCTGTGCTTTCAATCTAAAATTAGAAGATGATTAATCAACAAATAAGAATGTAACATAAAATGATACCTATTTTCGTGCCATGTACATGTACATACACAAACACACTCTCTCTCTCTCCCCCTCATATATAAGTAAATTAACGTATAAATAAAGTAATTAAAATTACAAGTAATCAAATTAACTTCTTCGAAACTTACCTTCCATACTCCAATGGAAAACTGAAGTTTCAGTCACTAGAGCTAAAGTATTAAGCGAAATCCATTTCCAAAATATAACATCATCTGTCATTGTATGTGCCTTCATTTTGCTTTTCATTTCTATATTGAATATCTGTAGCGTCTTCTGGGCTGTAAAAACAAGGCAAATAGTTATGCTGGAATCATACGGGTACAAAGCACTCCAGAATAATTAAGATTGAATTAACCCAAAAAATAAATTTTAAAAAGAATTAAGAACTTTACTGACATACATATTTCTGTTCCACGAAAAAGAGTCACATCACAATAAACTAATATTAAAAGTAACAAATTCCTAGAAAGTGGTTATTTTTAAAAATTCATAAATAGCAAATTGCTGCCATTGTTAACAAAAATTACTTAAATGAAATATTAACTTCTATAACATGTAATTTAAAAAAAAAAATTTGTAATTTCCTTCTCAATAATTCAGCTCTTTTCAGTGATATAATGCCAAAATCCATACTTCTTTTATTGAATTGAAAATGTACCTAAATCTTTCTTTTTATAACTTTACACAATAAAAAAATATATATTTTCATGAATATTTCACATACATAAAATTATATTATGAAGTTTGATATTATTATTATTATTATTATTATTACAGATCATCTGAAGTTATTTATCAACTTGTATTTTTGATCTTCTGTAATTGGAAACAGTGTATTCCTTATCCTATTTGATTAGTGGAAATGTTTAAAATTTTTACCTATTTAACATATGTGTTAATTTTTTATTGTACTGAAAACAGATACAGTACTAAGAAAATTGTCTAAAATTGTTACTTTGTCTCGGCACAAAATACAACAGACAAACAGCAAAGTGGGGCAGGTGTTAGAATAGGTATAAAAACTATTTTAATGTTTAAATTGACAACATTATATCATTCCAACTGAAAATAGAAAATTGATCATAAACAAAATATAACTCCAAATGATGATAGATCAGAAAATATCAAATAAACCTAGCCTTGGATATCAACTACACAACTGAAACATCAATCAAATGTATGTAAATGTTCATGTCAGGAAGATTCAAAACAGACACTAGAAGCAGATTTCAACTAGATTTTAATAAAATAATTTCAAATAGTTTTTAATATTACTCCTGATGTTATATTAGGCTATTTCTTAACAAAAACCAAATCCAGTTTTTCCATCTTAGTCTACACATTATTACACATTGTCACATATGGATATGCATAATAACCATATCTAACAAAACTTGAAATATTTAATACTCAGATTTGATCTTTGTTTATTGATTTGATCTAACTTGATCATTCTTGTTGTTTTGATACTTGATAATAGTCCTTGTAATTTCTGATGAATTGTATTTTGTAATTTCCAGTCACTGACCTAAGAAAGGTATTAATTATTTTACTAGTGAATGTTTTACAATGCAATCATATTTTATTAGAAAAGAGAAATGAAGAAACACTACTGTAATAAATTAATTACTATTACTCTAAATAACTTACAGCTATATGTTACCAATGCTTTCAGTTATATGATACTGAAAGTCCTATCATAAAGTAAGTTTCTGTTGTTCAGGTTTTAAGCATTAATCAATTAGCACTCTGAGATAACTGAAGAGTTGTCCTTTTTTAAGAATCATTTCTCTGCTTAGCCTCAGCATATGTGTACTTACCAACAAAACAGCTGTACAATTCTCAAGAGGCAGGCAACTTGTTCAATAAACAACAGTCTCATGATTCCTACAAAGATAGCTAATCATACAGATAATAACAGTCATCGAAGGTTCTGTAAGGAATTATTTTCCTTTGAATTTCTGTAAGAATTTTAAAATTCAAATAAATCACTGTAATTATTTAAACACATTCATTCAAAGGAGACATACCAGCAGCTGATCCTTCTGGCCCAGCTTTTCCCTTCAAAGCAATTACTTTACTAGCTGGATTCATAATTGCAGAATCAGCAGAAATAGGACGACGGATTGGATTTGATGCATCATTTAGGTCGATAATAACTACTTGAGAAGAATCACCTACTTTCTCTCGAACACAGATGAACTTGTCAGATTCCATTGTAAGAGAATTGAAACTGACACTTGCCTGGTTGATGCCAACACTGGTAAGCTGAAAAATAAGAAAGGCATTACAACACTGATAGATTTTGAGGAAGTGACTTAACACAATATAATAATACCACTGTTTCATTCAACTTACAAGTTTCTTCTATATTTATGTTGTGATTACAAGTCAGGACACAAAATATGTACTTAAAAATAAACAATGATCATACTAGTCTAAATAGAATACAGCCTTGTTTAAGAAGGGAGAAAAACAAAACTGATAAAATGATACATGGTAAAACAAGCTCAAGTGATACACGGAGACTTATGACATTCAAAAGAAAAATTACATTAGATATATGAAATATATAAATAGTACTAGCACTATACATACAAGAAAACATAAGGTGGCGTAATTAATAGATATTGACCTTAACATGTTGTTACAGATTTATCAAATAAAAAAGAAAATATATTAATGCTTCTGGAATGCATCTTACAGACCCTTTCACTTAAAACTATATAAATGTATTATTCATAATAAACTTTATTAGATAACATCTAATAAAGGGTTGAATAACAAAATGTTTAATGGATGGCTACATAAACTTCAAATATTAGTTTTGTGATTTTAAGGAACTTTAACATTTTTTTCATAATTACAAGACAAATTAAACACGAATCTTAAGCATTTTTTAGATATAAAAATCAAGTAAACAACTGAGCAATACAAGAAACTTGTGTATTTATTTGCAATCGGACAAAGAAATTTTTTTTTATACTAATATGAGTAAAGAAATTTGTAAAGAAACATTATTTTATCCTGATTTAAACAAGATAAGCAGAATAAAAAATTATGCAAAACACTGGTTCTTAACATGTTAATTACATTTATATTTACATAAAACATAGTATGTTCAAATGTTTCACAGGATGAATGAACTAGCAAAATCCAGGTTTTGAATGGACTCACTCAGTTGTCATGTCATTAAATTTTTCTGTCTACTTATTACTTTTCTTTCTTTTTTACACCAAAATGCCCATCAGTGTAATCTGTGTGTTGTATAATATATATATATATATATATATATATTAAACACAGAAATCAATTGATAAGTTGTTTCTGTCGAACAAAAATATTTTGATTAATCTTATTTATTATTTTTTACAGGTGTAGAGTGAAACAATTCAAAAATATAAAAATTTTATATTAAAACAGAACAATACATTATTTAATACTATATTTTACAATTTTTATTTACTTTTTTTTTTAATTTTTATTATATACATCTTTATCATAACTGAACCAGCAGTTACACACAATCTAGCAATGCTTATTCAAACTACTAAGAAACACTGTGGGTCCCAACAACAGACAATTCAAAACCATTTATACACATTAAAACATTGTTTCTGCAAATCTACATTACATCTCAAATCTTCCAATAACATTTAGTTTTAAAAAAAATTCACAAAATTCAGATCAATGGGCATTCGTAAGAACTGATCTCTCTAATGAAAAAATTACATCTTTCCACAAATATACTAGTGTGCAATACATCCAGAATATCAACCCAAATTTCAAACTCTATAATCAGCGAGATATCCACATAAGGCAAAAAATTAGGACTGTACTTAGTGTGTCCAGCCACATATCAAAACAAATGAGCAAGAGGGAGTACAAAAAGACAGTAATTCTCAGCAATTATGACATCAATTTCAATTTGTTTTCATACTTTAATATATCATAATAGATAAGCTTAGGATCAGGAAAACACAAGCTCTAAATATGGGAAAGCAGATTTGGACAGAGGGTAACACAAGCAAAATTAAACTCTGCACATTATAGGTACTCTAGTCAATTAGCAATCACGTTTGTGAGTTATGGCGACCTGTACAGATGCTAATTAGTTCTGTGAAAAGGTTAGGGATAATGTACCAAGGTATGGCAATGCTAAACACCATCCTGTAGAATACTTGTCCAAATTTATATTTAAATGGAAATATAGTCACTATAGAGACTACAAAACATGTTCCACGCTAATAGTAATCTGTACAAAGAGCAATCACCTTACAAACAACGCCTTCAGTCATCTTCAACGGCTGACTCAGTCCAACTGACAACCATTAATGCTAGTTTATGGTTTATTTTGCATCTCCAAAATTTAATTTATGTTGATCTTCACTTTTTCTATCATTAATATAACATGTCGGTATGAAAAACTTTGATGGAGATCAAGTAATTGCTCAGTATTACCAAAGTGACATCAATTAATTTACTACAGCAAATTAAATTGTATTAATTACATAATTTTTCCAGAAGAAATAAAGAAAGTAAGGAATTAAAAATACAGTAGCCTGCAAATTAATCCGAACACATATGTTATTAAATAAAAAGTAACTTTATTTAAAAAAATTATACTATTACAATTTGTGAATACTGGTAATAATTATGACCTCCTTTATTCCTAATAACTTCACGTACATGATTTGGCATTGATTAAACAAGTACACTTCACTTCTTTTTGTTTCTTTTTTCATATCAGTATGAAACCATACTGATCAAATCCGTATGGTTTCATACTGCTTGTTTAAATAAGATAAATTTTTGTGATACAATTCATTTTTGACTATTGCCCACAGATCTTCAATAGGGTTTAAGTCTGAGGAGCTGCCTGGCCACTGGAGAACTTTAATGTTTCGTTGTTCGAAAAATTTTCCACTTCTTTGGCAGTATGGCATGGTATCAAATCTTGTTCGAACTGTTGCCTTGTGGGAATTTTGAAGTGTCACAACCTTTACTTTCAGAATCTTGAGTTATTCATCATTTTTTAAAACATACCATCTACTGGAGTAATGAACAAGGGCCTTCAAATGTGAAACCCAAAACTTTTTTCTGGAAATGTTTAACTGATCGTTGAATATTTGCTGGTGATGTATTTTCATCTGATATATTTCAAATGTATGGAACCCCTTTGTCCCTTTTTTCTTTTTCCCATTTAGCCTCTGGTAATTATCTTTCAAATAATAATTCAGAGGATGATATGTAGTATGAATGTAAATGAAGTGTCTGTACAGTCTCACTTCAACCATTCCTGAAATGTGTGGTCAATTGAAACCCAACCACCAAAGAACACCGGTAACCACGATCTAGTATTCAAATCCGTGTAAAAATAACTGAATTTACTAGGACTTGATTGCTGGAACTCTTGACTTCCAAATCAGCTGATTTGGGAAGACACGTTCACCACTAGACCAACCTGGTGGGTTAACCCCTTTGTCCCTGAACATAAAAATCTGACTCATTAGAAAATATAACATTTTTCCGGTCTTCTTTGGTCCAGTTAGCATGTGCTTTGGCCTACAAGAGCCTTTTTTTTGCACAATGCTGGTGTTAAAAATCTGCATTTTAGCTGGCTGACAAGCTTTCCATCCAGCTGCAAAAAGTCAACATCTAACAGTTGTCACACGTAAGTTTGTTTCACTGGCTGCTTAATCTTGATTTAAGTCCACAGCAGATAATTTTGGATAAGTCTACGTTTTCTCACTAATAATTGATGATTCTGTGTTGGAGTAGTTTTTTTACAGCCACATTTGCCTTTTTTTTAGGTGAAAAGTAATCAGTTTCTTTAAAATGTTTTAGAATAGCATCCACTGTCCGTAGGACAACACCAAATTCAGAAGCTATTTGTCATTGTGTCATATCAGTATGCTAAGTAAGAGAAACAATTTTTAACCACTTTTTTGGAGTTATGGCCATTTATTCAAGAGACACAGAACAAAAATATGATCCTGTAATAAAAATGAAATAAACTTTTACAGAACACTACTTATAACATGAAAATTCCTAAATAACCAATGAATAATAACATCACATTACACAGACAACTTAAAGAATGGGTGTGGTCAAGTAGTGTGGCACAAAATAGAAATAAACAAAAATTCCCAGTTTCGGGTTATTGCACGCTGCTGTATAATTAATAACCAACAATACAAAAAATTTGTAAAATGATACATGATTAGAGATGTAAAACTTTATAGTAGGTCAGTAAAACTGAATGCCATATGAAGAAATCTTATCTCTTTAACTGGTGTGCAAGTGCAATAATCAATGCCCAAAATATGTTATATAGGAATACTATAACATATTTTATCACTCATTTCTCTCCATAAAATTTTCAAAAAATGGGAACCCTTATTAAACCAATTCAAAAAGGTCCCAACTAAATTATCCCTACTTTACAAATCAGGTTGCATCTGAGCAAGCTCACAGTAACTTCCAAAAAGTTTATTAATTCTTCAGGTTTTAATGATCTCAGAAACACTTAATTCATTTATTATTATTATAATACATTAATAATATAAAAAAAAAAAAAACAGAAATGACGGCCTATAGCAAAATTCAATTAAAAAAAAAAAAGGCTGAATAAACATATTTTAGTAATATTACATGTTATTACATTACATTACTAAGTCATGAGTAACCATATGTTACATAATAATACAGTTATTGCATAACAAAAATAATTACATCAATAAATTAAATTGTGAATTATTCAATAATAACTTTTCTCAAATCTCAGCTCTTTGAAAATAATATTGAAGTTAATCAATGCTTGTATGAAATTAATAGCATAAGTAAATGTTTGCTTCTGGCTCACATTTACACTACCAGTAAGTAAAATATCTGATTCACATCATAATGACAAAGATACTTGAATAAAATTCCTCTTTGAAGATTTAGATCAGTTAAAAGTTACTCTTTTAGCTGCACATCATGATATCAACTGAATAACTTAAATTTCTTTCTCCTTAACAGACTTCTATTAATGGTTATGAACAGTTACCAGAAAACCTGAGAGCAACCTTATGTATTAAAAGAATTTAACTTTTTCAACAAAACGTTTTGGCCTTCCAATCATAAACATTTTATAAAGTTTTAAATAATATTTTTTCGCCAATTAATTCTGATGACTAACCAGAATAAATGGATTTATCAAAATATATATATATACTGGATAAAGTTTCAACAAATCTAACCTTTCTCTAAGTAATTCTTATTCTGACTTTTATAGAAGTTTTTTCTCTTCCCTACAATTGTTTACTTGTTTGTAGGCCTGAATGATACCTAAAGAACAGTCATTTAGTACAAAATGCAACTTATACTTATGGAATAATGCTTTGCGATACAGCAACTTAGATACATACATCTCACTACAAAACCAATTAAAAATTTTTAATATTTATGATTTTCTGCACATCTACTCAATAAACTTGAGCAAGGCTTACTACCGAAGTACTTCTCCCATCAGGATTTTCAAATTCTGTGGCCACTAGTTCAGGGCTGAGAGGTTATACAAATCCTGGCGATTCACATTACACTGAAAAAAATTTCAAGAACCAAGCAAATATAATAAAGGTTATTTGCACCAAGTAATGAGTGCAATGTGAGCTTCAACACAACTAAATTAACCCCGGTTCAAGATCATTGCTCAAGAAAATTTTCCATGAAACATAGCCTAGGCAGTTTCAAGAAACAAACAACTGTTTCATACCTGACAACAATTAAATTCTTAATTGTGTCTATTATGATGATGAAATCTTTAAGTATTTCAGTTCCACAATATTTATTATCTTTGCCTTTCAACCCAAGGTTTTGGGTTGAAATTCAAATTTTATTTTTCACACAGAATTCATTTCTTAAAAAACGAGGGTAATTATAATTACTTGAGTGACAATTAGTCTGAGTTGTATGTATCTTAAATTAGATTAAAACTGATTTTTAAACACTGGACGATTCTACATTCAAGTTATGAAAAAATTCTGAATTCTAGGCTTGGGTTATCATTCTTCTGAGTGCAGGTGCACTAGGTATTATTTTGATGTTCATGTGATCCCTGAATAAGAACATCCTACAGATTTCTGGATAGACACAGGCAGATTCACCACCAACTGAGCCCCAATAAAAAAGCAAATGTTCATTCACTAGCTACTGGAAGGTGCCAGAGCATGCCCTCACTGATGAATCCAGAGCAATGGCTAACATAATCATAGGTACCTATCCAAAAAAAAAAAGAGATGAAAGGGGAGGACTCAACTCACAGAAGGACTGACTCTAATCATGGTAGTTCACCGTCTAACCCAGTAAAAGGCCTGGTATTACTAGATAGGTACTCTGCAACTAGAAGACCCATTTGCAACTCCCAGGTAGGAGAAAAAGTCCCTAGATACACACAAGCAGTCACATACCCACTCTGTTAAAATAGCTGTCCAGCCAAATTATTCCCTTCTCTGCCCAGCAACAGGGTCAGTACATGTCTAGCGACCTAAATTTGGATGGGTCCCCACTCGACCCTCTCCAATTCTGACAAACTTTTTACAGCCTTGCAGTCTCAGGTCAGCCAATCCTGATACGTGTAATTAATTGAAACTGTACCACCAAAGAACACCGGTATCCACAATCTAGTATTCAAATCCGTATAAAAGTAACTGCCTTTACTAAGATTTGAACCTTAGAACTCAAAATTTCAAAATCAGCTGATTTGCGCAATTCACCACTAAACCAACCCGATGGGTTAATCCTGCACAACTATCCGAATTTGATTAGAACTCAAAAGATGTTCAAGATAACATCAATAGGTATGGATGACAATCAGAATTACTATTAATTATTTAGGCAGAACAGAATGAATAACTCCACAAATTAGTACGCACAATTTATGAGTCTGAAGAAGTAAGACCCTAACTGTTCCCAAGGTGTATTTGCATTTAAGTCAAAAAACATGGAGTTATTACCAACAACAAAGGAACAGGAAAAAAATAGATGCAAGAACTACAGCAATAATAGTCTGATGTTTCAATTTTATTCAAATTATTAAATAGCACTATTTGTAGAACATAATGGAAGGTGTCCTTATAAAGTTAAGTTCAGTTTCAGAAAAATTGCCAGTACATAAAGAAAAATGATTGCTCCTCATTAAATTTTGAAGGCAAACTGAAGAAAGAATCCTACCTACCTACCTACATAGTGTTTGCAGATCTTCAGCAACATTTTAATAATGCATAATGGAATAGATAACGAATAATATAAACATAATTAGAAAAAGAGAGAAGTTATTTTAGATTTTGCATACAAGAAATTAGATGGTACAGCTGAGAAAATAAAAATTACGTCAGAGTAGTAAACCTAGAAGAAAAACATAAAATAATTTAATTATTACATTGTTCTTTTGCCCAAAAACTAGGAATGCGAAGACTCAATAAGAACTATAAAAGTTAACATTCAGTTAGCAATGGTATCCTATATGGACATCAAATAACATCTTTGCACAGCCTGAATCCAATATGGTCATTGAATTTGGTTGCCTTTAGCTTCATATAAAAGAGGATCTCCTAAGAAAGGAAGGTAGATAAAATAAAGTACAGGTTAAATAAAAACTAAAGATATGACTTCTCTTGGCTGCAGAAGATGAAAAGAATCAAAAGCTGTGTAGAATCACTTGACGTGACATTCAAGATCTGATCATTCATTAATAGGTTTGCACACCTGCCAAAGTTGTAAAGAAACAGAAAATAATGTAGGATGTGGTAAATGTGTTAATATAAAATATTTACTGAGAAAATTAAAAATGTTTCACTGTTATAAAAAAATGAAAAAGATGAGGGATAAGTATATAAATTATTATCAGCAAAATAAAAGGAAATCTTGTTTATCTTTATTAATAAAATATTATGTGTCAGTAATATTTATCATACTGTATATACGATAATTTTTTTGTTACGGGAATTACTTGCAATTGCTAGTTGAAAACTAAAATTGCAGAAATTTCTTTAATTAAATTGCAAGAATTTTTATATAAACTAAAGTCTTTATCAAATAAATGTCTCCCAACCCTTGTGCTCTTTTTTTTATAATTTTTCAACAAACATACCCTTTCCAAGTGCCTTATAATGGATGACACCCACACATGCAAGACATAAAGGATAATAAAATACACAGCTTAATAGCACACAAAGGTTAGCTTTATTTTCAATCTTCTTTTAATTCCCAAGGTAACAAAATAAAAGGATATCATTAAGCTTAACTCAAATTTCCTAAATTACCCATCACCAACAAACAACTTCAGTCCTCTTTTAGACCAATATATAAATGTAATCCTAAATGGTATAGCTATAATAGTTAACTTTACATGCCATAACATAAATGTAGTCTCATTATCTAAATAATAGATAAAAGCTAAAGTGGGTGTGTAACTTATCAATTCTGATATTTAATACAATCTAGACTCAACATGTAACTGAACAGAATCTTGATGATACAGGCAAAATAAATTTAATCAAATGAAAAACCACACAGACCCGTACTATTAGATAAATTCTTTCAGCAAAAATGTTTGATGTAAAACAAAATCCAATTTCTTCATAATTTGACTCAGTAAATTTGTAATAAAATTATTTAATATGTTTATAAAATTATGTCTTTCTGATTCTTTACAAATTTTTTTCAGGCAATATTTTAATTTGGAATAATAAATGTGACGAAAATAAAATAATAAAGTAGGTTATTATGTAGAACAACACATTATCTTTATAACAAAATATTTGTTACTTGGGGCTGATAAGTTGTCCTCCTACCAATATACTGCTAATTGCATGAATTTTAAGAATCAATATTAGTAAATTATACAAATAGTTCATACATAAAATGGAGTTAAAAGCATGTAACTGGACATCATTCCCATGAATAACTGTCATAACAAATGTACATACAAATTTTAAAAATTCTAAAATGTATAAAATACAGTAACACAAATATATGAAACAATACAGCTAATTAGCAGCCAGTTTTGTTTCAACATAAGTAATGTCTATCCTTACATAATAATCCTTCTGTAATATTCTTATATAATAAGACAGATTCAGTATAGAGTAGACTGTTTCAGTAGGAGTTTGACAGTTTCAGTAAAGAGTAAATTGGTACTGTCTATTTCTTATTACATGATAAAAACTTCACAAAGTGATTGCACTAAACGAAACTTACTGTTCACTCTAACCAAACATTTTAATGCATGTATTTTAATAAAAATTGGGATAACTCACACGCATCTCTACTAATCAGTTTAAATAGTCATACAATTCGACAAAAAAAAAAATCAAATATTTCGGCGAAATACGTTTACTGAAAGAAATCCCTTAAAACTGACATAAGGGGAAGGAATAAGGAAAATGTTTCAATAAATAAATTATAACTCTATGTAAATCAAATGTAAAGTGAACAAAGAAAATGGGAACTATTTCATTATTTAATATAACCTGCCACGGTCGGGTTACTGTGACTAACTCAGGAAGCGGAAAATTGGTTCACAATGTTAATGGCCGAATATAACACCCACACGAACATCTCGTTATCATAACCACTAAGAGTGACACGAAAATTTTTTAACAGCGTCATCTAAAATGCATAATTCATGATTGACAGCGTCATCTAAAATGCATAATTCATTATTGGAACAATTTCAAATTAGTTCACAACTCGCAAACATTTACGAATCGAACAAGTTAATTTATGAAAATTTGAATAAATTAGGTCAAAAGATATAAAAAAATATTAACCATAAGGTATTACAGCTAATTAAAGGTACTTATATAAACATTATTGCAAAACTAATAAATTATATCCATCCTGTTTAGTGGTACAAAATAACGAAGGGGCGTTGAAAGGTCTACTTATCTAATTACAATACTTCTTAAATAGACATACCAATAGATGCTCCTGAAACTTTATCGGAAGAATTGTCGACATTTTGAAATGTCTTTTAGTCACACACAAATAAACAGTACTTCACTAATAACACAAAAACTTAGCAATAACCAACACACTATTTTATTACATTCCTGCCCATGCAAAGAGCAACGGACAAACTACGTCACGTACACATACACCGACGTTTTAGAAATGTTATATGAAAGATCTTACATTTCCATATTACAAACAAAAATGTTCATGCGCTCAGTAAAGTAGTCTGCAGTCTACTAATTTTTAATTGTTTTACCTTACAAAATCAACAACATAAAATAGTATTTCGGAGATAACTAGGTGTACATTATCCTACGTTGAGAAAGAAAGGCTATATCGAAGACCCGACGTAATGTCTCACATTCGTGGATCTGCCACATAAGCAGCGTGCGCAAGAATTTTATTGATATTTTCAAAGAGGATAAAATCCTATTCAACAGTGTCGGTTGAGGATGAAATTTATACAGTATATAGCAAAAGAGAATTGAATAAAATCAATTTTATAAAATAACTTAAAATTTTTTTAAGTTTCTAATTAAATATTCATATTTTTATTTAAAGTAATATAATTGTTAGTAAAATTTTATAGTTACACACACCAATTCAATCTCTTACATTTTTCAGATAATAAACGTATGGAAAAGTATAAGGGTTTGAAAAACGATACAAATAAAAAACCCCATTTTTTGAATGAATGAAATTGCTTTGTAGAACACCTCCGTTGATGGTGTAGTTAGCGCCCGTTTTAAAGTGTTTATATGACCCCCTTTAATATATGGTCAAATAGTAAATTTTATGTGCTATGGCTGTTGATTTGCTACGTCATTATTGTCAAATTTAACTTAATACTATAAATGACCAAATAATGTATATTTAACTTTATACTTAAATACAAGGAAAACATAAATACACAGAACAAAGTAACTCCAACATAAGTAATTAACTGCAACATGCAAATTTTATAAAATATGTAACAATTATGAACATATCTGAACAATATTAAATTTACAAACACTAAATTTGATAAAAACAACATATTAAATGAAGAAACACACCAAAGATCAAACGTACCAGGTATCCCAAATGAAGCTATGCACCAATATTTGCAAACTTTTTTTATATTCAAATAACAATGATAGAAAAATGAATAATACTTACTATATTGAATTTTTATTATAGGAGATGCCCAATATGGTCACCATTTGCCACCAGGCAAGCCTGAACACAATTCAACATGACTGAAGATACACATTGAAGGACCAAAGGAGTGATTACATTTACAAATTCAGTTATGTTATATTTCAGTTCATCCAGGGTATGAGGAATGTTCTTGTAAACAGATCCTTCACTATTCCTCATAAATAAAAATCTGTTGATGTAAGATCTGTGGATCTTGGTGGCAATACATGCTTTGAAATGAGTCTATCCCTGAAAACTTCATACAATAAATTTAGTGAAACATTGGTGGTGCACTATTGCTTCATCTCATTTGAAGCACACTTCAGCAAGTTCTACAGTTAAGGACATGTGACTCCTTCTGTCGAAGGGAGTGTATTGCATCCGCCAACAACTAGGATCCCATAAGATACATTACTGCAAGACCAAAAGGCACTAGCACCAACAGGCATTCAGTGGACAGACAACTGAAGGGGAGTTATGCCTGGTGAAAGATGCAAATACATTGCTAGTCTCCCAAGGTGAGCCCAAGTAACAATTTTCAAACTGATCTGTAAAGATCAGAATGCAATAAACAATTTTGTCCATAAACAAAACTAATATATAACCAACATTAAATAAACAAACATCTGCCTAATAATAAGAAAGACCCCCAGCAGCAAGGCTGTCAAAGTTCTGCAATTAATAGGGGGATATGTATCCCATGCTGTCTTTGTGTTCTGTTCCGTTCAACAATTTCTTACTTACTTAGTTAACCAGGGAAAGGATATGTGATTTCATTGCAATAACATTCTGAGTTTACCGTGTTCTGTAAAAACTGAATGATTATCCGCTTATATGATAGAGCACACCAAAGTAAAATTTTTTCTTTTGTTATGTAAAAGCTGTTCTAAGATCAAATGTAGACTATTCAAAGACCACATCCCACTATTGATATGGCTCAATAAATGAAACCACATTTCATCTTAAAAAAATTTTACATATTCAAGACATTTAAAAATCACTATTAAGTAACTAATGCACTGCAGTAATTTTTTAGAGTTGTAGTTTTAGATGTTTAGCTAAGTGTGTCCTTGAGATTTCTGCTTGTTGTGCCAATTTTCTGATAAATTTTATTGGAATTTGAGCTATGCAATCAAAAATATGATCTAACTTTTCCTTTGTCAGGATAGATGGTCTTCTGGACTTGAGAACATCTTTGACAGATTCCGTTTCTAATAACTTATTGCTCAAGTTTTCCACAGCAATACGATGTGGAACAATGATGTCTGGAAACCTTTAATGAAACATTCCTTTCACATATTCTGTGTACTCACCACAAACAAAACACTTTTTCCAAAAAAATGCAAGCTACAAATTTAAAATCATTGTCACACACTGGAAACAAAAGTTTCAAAGGTTATCAAAATAAAAAGTATTATAAACATGAAATCAGTTGTTAGTTTCACTGCTAACAATATTTTTAAAAAAACAAGTTAAATGCTTTTGTTTAGGTACACAGTTACATTTAGGATACCTGATGCTACTCAAACACATATTAAATTTACCAACTACTTCAAAATGGGCAACATCATTGTTAGACATATTCTAGATACAGACAATAAGCCTAAGTGTAAACCTCTACTCAAAAAATTATTTTTAGGCAGAAGAGGATTGATAGTAGGAATACCAAGTAATGCAAAACACATAATGATGAAAAGCTGTAAACCAACAGCTAGTAAAATAAAAGAGAATATACAAGTATATTCATTTCCATACAGTAACACTGAGCTGCTATTAAAAATTCATACACTCACTGCATAATAAAATTCCATGATGATCTATTTTCAAGAACTGGAGATAAAATAGTTCCATTTAGAACAGACTTTTTCTTTTTTTTTTCCTGTTTAGCCTCCGGTAACTACCGTTTAGATAATTCTTCAGAGGATGAATGAGGATGATATGTATGAGTGTAAATGAAGTGTAAGTCTTGCACATTCTCAGTTCGACCATTCCTGAGATGTGTGGTTAATTGAAACCCAACCACCAAAGAACACCGGTATCCACGATCTAGTATTCAAATCCGTGTAAAAATAACTGGCTTTACTAGGACTTGAACGCTGTAACTCTCGACTTCCAAATCAGCTGATTTGGGAAGACGCGTTAACCACTAGACTAGACTAGGTGGGTCATTTAGAACAGACTTGTCACAAAAATAGTTTACCTTAGACCTTAGAGTAAAATTTTACACATTTATCAGACCAAATAAGAAAATGAGATTTAACATGAGCAAACACAAAATTGCGAAAGTTATGTTTTTCTTAGACAGTGAAAGAAAAATTATTGTTCTATAGCATAAGTTAATCAATTAAGTGACATAATGTGGTCATGATAAATTGTTTTTCAGCTCAATACAGAAAAAATATTATCTATTGTAATACATTATATAAAGAGTGTTTCACTTTAATCGCCACAGGTAATTTTCTCGTAAACTACACACAATACAAAAAAATGACCAAAACAAAAGTTACTCAGATTGGAGGGGGGCACCTCATGGTGACCTTGGATTTGATCATTATTTCAAGGTTAACATAATTTTTTTCAAATGGAATGACCAGTATGACCTTAAAAAAGGTCAAAGATCATATGTGTGACCACATATTTCAATGTCAATTTTTTTGTACTTTTCATTGGTGGGATATTTCATTAAAAAAAACATGTTAACTTTGAAAAACAGTCAAGGTCAACTCCACGGTCACCCTCCAATCTGAGTAACTTTTGTTTTATTTTTTTTGTATTGTGCATAGTTTAGGAGAAAATCACCCTGAAATACTCTGAATATAGACATATTCTTTTAATCAAAAGTTGCTTACATTTAATTAAATAAAATTAATTCGAAATGAGGTCAATCATTAATTCATATGCAAAAGAATATTGAGCTATTATATTGTTTAAGATTGACATTTTAAGCACAAGTGAAAAGCTTTGGGATGTAAGCATAATTTTTCGGTAGTTCATTTACATGGATTATCATTTTAAATATGTTGTATGTGTTGCAATCAATAACTACCAACAAAAATCTTCCATGAACACATCGAATTAATACCAAACTTACCAATTTACATAAAAACTGATCCATGGATTCATTATCAGTAATTAAAATATTATTTTCAATAATCTCAGGAAATGCATTGACTGATATATTATTTTGACACTGATCATCAACTCAACGATTCAAAAAGCGGTTTTTAATTAAATTGCAAGTTTAAGTTGAATTTTGTTATTAATTTGATGAGTTCATGGGTGGTTTTTATTAATGATTTTTGTGTTATGACTTACTGTATATTAAAATTTTGTACTCCATGTAGACATATTTTATCATTATTTTTTCTTTGGATTCATCATTCAGTTGACAGTTCTCTGTACTTTTAGTGCTGTGGCAATCTTTTAACCTCAATATATTTAATATGTTCTTTATTGTCAAATAGCTGTTTTTAATTGTTCCTCCAGTTTTAAAAGTTTTTGCCTTCTTCATATCTTTTTTTTGCTATATTAACTAATCCTGGATATTGTAGTGTATGGTCAACCACCCTATTTTGTTTTCACATGATTCTATCATAAATTTCCATCTACTTCTGTTGGTTCTATTCATTTAAAATTTTATTAATTCATATAATTTTCAACATCCTCCTACATCACATATTTTTTCTTCTTATTATTTTGCCACAATTTCTATTGTAGCATTCCAAGTAATGTAGATTTTACACTCCAAACAAACATTTTTAAAGCATTTCTTCCCAATTCTTAGATGTGGATTTAATATTATCAGACTTCATTTTTAGATTTAACCTTACTTTCCTTGCACCATTTAGTTTTGATATCTGCCTTATTTTAGTCATTCTCTTTAAATTTATTGACTAAATAACAAAATTCTGTTACTTCTTTTACACAACGTTCCCTATCATAATATTTATTCCTCATTATATTCCTTTCAGTCACCTTTGTTATGAGTTTTCATAAAAAAACAATGTCATCTGCAAATTTGATTATTCTTATTTGTTCCCCTTGGATAAATAACCCAAGCTTTCCTTTAATTCTTGTATTGTTTTTTCTTTGAACAAGCTGAAAAACAGTAGGGGTTGTAATTTAAGAGGCTGCAGCCTCTACTCACTCCTTTCCTTATCAAAGTGGTTGTTTCTTAAAATTTGCAACCTTTACTCCTTTCTACATTATCAGATACTTTTTCCAGACCTAAAAGTGCTATGTAGATGGTTTTATCTTCTTATGTTTGCCTCCTAAAATTAGGTCCAAATGATCTCTCTTGTAACTGTGCTTTTTCTGAAACTGAGCTACTCTTCATCTAACACATATTCTGTTTGCTCACTAATGTTGAAAACTTTTTCCAGATAATGTTCAGTTCTTCTTCTCCCAGATAGTATGTAATTCAAGTAGAATATCACCCTGCTGCTTTATTATTAAGTCTTTCAGAGCTCTAACAAACTGAGAGTCTTTTTTAAATTAGTTATAATAGTATAGTTTCCTTTTAAATTATAATCATTCTTTTTTCACCTTCTAGCACACAACTAGATAATTTTTCTCCTCCACACAATCTTAAGTATTTCTGTCACCACTTCATTCTTTCTTCTCTCTCTCATAAAGATTTTATATCCACATCATTTTTGTCATTTATCCAATTTTTTTCTCATTTGCTACTTTGCACACTCCTATTAATTTCATTTGTTGATACAATTTTTTCCTATCTTTTTTCTGTTAATTCATCAGTTCTAATACACTTTTTTTAACCTACCTCCTATTGTCTTTTTAATTTTATCCATTTACTTTAAATTAAAGCTTCCTTTGTAGCAACTTCTAGGTCTTAACATATGATTTATTCAGTTTTTAACTTTAAATCATTCTCTTTTAGCAAGTTTGTATCCTACCTCTTTGCTCTTTATTATTTTTTTTTTAAAGATTATATCATTAGTAATATAAAGAAAGAATCAATGTCCCCTTCTGAGTACATTTTGCAGTCTATTATTTGATTTGAAACTCTACTATTTCTTTTGACTTTTAAAAATTTTGTTTGCAGCCAGTAGTTTATACTTGCCCAAAATTCTAAAAGCCTAGTTCTTTTATTTTTTAAACTTGGCTGTACTTTCCCTTTCCTAACTACTTCTCCTTCTAATATAGCATTCAAGTCTTCCATTACGACCAAATTGTCATCTCCTTTTACACATTTGACTAGATCACACATTAGATTTTCTTCATATATACCAGATGATTAAAAAAGGACTTCAAAACTTTAAAAGCATATAAACATTTGTCAAGATAACTTACAGATTTGGTTGACGTCTCATTTCAAAGAAAAACTCATCAAAGTTTGTCACCCAACATTCACTTTGGTTCAATACGGCTTCCATTTGTAATGTGACTTACATCCCACCTGAAGTCGATTTCATTCCAGACTGTAGCCAGTAATTCTTTGCAGCTGCCACATTAATTTGAAGTGTTAGCTCAACAAGATCAGCAGGCAAAGGTGGTACATAAACCTGATCTTTAATGAAACTCCACAAGAAAAAATCTAGCGGGGTCAAATCTGGGGAGTGAGGTGGCCATGCAATTGGACCTTAATGGTCAATCCATTGACCTGGAAATTGATTATCAAGAAAATCTTGGACTTCTAGGCGACAGTGAGCTGGTGCCCTGTTTTGCTGATAGTAATGGCATCCATCTTTGTTATCAACGTCTTAATGAGAAAATTTTGAAGCATGTCCAGATAAATGACACCATTTACGGTTACCTCTTGGAAGAAGAACAGGTTGTACAGTCTTTGTTTACTTAGGGCTATCATCAATGTGCTGCAAAGTTACATGAGGATTCTCTGCTGAGGGTCACCTTAGCACTGATTTAAAACATTGACTCATCACTAAAATTACATTGTGTAAAAATGTATTGTCTGCAATTCTACCCATCATTTCCAAACAAACTGCAGCTGAGCAACTTTGTTGTTATTTGTAATGTGTTGAACCAGGTTAGTTTGTAAGGCTTCAAGGGCAATCATTTACATAATATGTGCCTAACAGTCATTTGTGGAATGCCAGTCTCACATGATGCATGTCGAGTTGATTTCTTCAGACTACATGCAAAGCTTTCTCTGAGTTGTTCCATAGCAGCTTCGGGTATGTGTGGCATCCTGGTGAATTTGTATGTTAACAGAACAACAAAGGTTTGGTGTCTACAAGGAGGTTTCCTAAGGTACTCTCTATGAAAATTACATTGAACTGCAAATTGTGAAACCAAAACACATAGCGAGCTCATTTTGCACCAGTACATCTATCTGTTTTTAACAACACTGGTGGGCTAATTAAGTACTAATGAACTACACGAGTCAAAACTTAATGAGTTTTGCTATGAAATGAGACCTCAACCGAACCTAAATGTAATGCAAATAAAATTTTAATGCTTTTAAAGTTATGAAGTCGTCCCTTAATCACCGGGTATATTCTATCTTTTCACTTCTGCTGAAGAGGTTATATGTAAACTATAAAAAAAAAACCACTCATAAATACTCAAAATTAATTGCAATCTTGATCTCACTGAAAAATTAATTTACATAAAAAGCACTTTTCGAATCTGCAGATTCATCACTTATTGATGATCTATTTCCGGGAACAAATTACCTTCATCAGCTATTAACGTTGATAGTTGGTCATAACCAATTGAAATAAAATTGGTTACAACTAGGGGCCAGCTACCAAATCGATTATGACAATTAAAATAATTCATCATTTTCAAAATTTACCTGTTGCTTTATATTTTTAAACGTAATATTATTCTAAATATTCAAGTTTATTATTATTTACTTTTAATATTTCTATATTATTTTCTGTAATTGCTGTTGGATGTTTATGTGTAATCAGGTGATCAACTGTAGAAAAATTATTTGTTTTACATTTGTTCATAGTCTTTGTTTAAAAGCGCTATTAGTTTTAACAGTGTAAATTTCTTAATAATAATCAATTTCATAATATATAACATGGCCTTCAGATAGCTAAGCTTTAAGTTTATTGTTTAATTGGCCAACCATCAATCTGCAATCTCAAACTACTGTAAGAGCTGCTGCCCCCTTTCTTTATTTGGCTTCAATGCAAGTACTAACTCTTTAAGTAACTACAGTACAGCTACTTAGTTTTCAAAGGCATGCAAGCTTTTCAACAAGGGGTGCATTGGCTTATATATAAGTGGCCAGTATCCTTATAAAGTTGCTTGCATTTTTTAGGTACTGTCCCAGTTCACAGCGCTATACCACATCTCGGTCACTGTCATTGCCTATATGCAGCTACTTTTCAGATTGCTTCTCATCAACAGCTTACAATCATATTAAAGGTATTCTCCTATCTGAAGCTTGTTGGTTACTGCCAGGCTCCCAATCCACAGGGAAGTGTGTTTATTATCATAAACAGTTGATATTACATTATATTGATTATTATATTAATGCATAATATTCTGTATTCTACCTTCTTGTAAATAATATATTTTTATCATTGAAAAATAAAACTAACAGAAAGTTTAAGTGAACTCACAAAAATCATGAAATGAGTTTGTTTTGTTAACAAAAATAGATACACTTTATTTATCTAAAAATGAGAACAATTATGAATTGCAGGTATCCACATTATATTACAAAATTACAGCAAAGAATTTTTAATTATATTAAAAATACAGCAAAGAACAAATCCTATTAAAACGTACTGCTACTGACTGATCTTATGTTAACAGGCAACTGGATAATAATACACAGTGAGATAAGTAGATTTTGTAATCTTTAGATTTGGAAGTATTAAGGATACACTGTTTAATGGTACTTAAGATTTTTGGGTGTTTCTTAAGTGTTTCATCTTTGAGTTTCTCTGAAAACTTCTGGAGTTTTGGAAATTACTGAATTATTTTGTAAGTTTTTTGTTGATAGATGAGAAAAAACTGCTCTTACTCCATTTAGTAATTTTATTATTACAGTCAAAATTAATGACTGTATTTTAATATCTTTGTTTTCAACTCCTAAAAACCTATCTCTTTTTTAATTATATTGATCAGACTCAGCAAAGATTTTCTCCATTATTAAAACTTATTACATGAAATTTAGAGTACACAGCCGAATAACAGAGTACATGAAATGCAAAAGTAATATTTTTAATCTTTATGCACAATTACAAAAAAAAAATTGTAATATAGATGCGATACATTATTAATTATTTTCCATTTTGTTCAGAATTTTGAAATCAAAAATATATAATTCTTTTAAAGAGGAATAAAATCTTTAATTTGTAATCACAAAATAAAATGATATTTCAGTAAAAGTTCCGAACGACATTATTTAGTATATGTGATTGTTATTTCTACCACAAGGGTCGAACTAGTAATAATTATGCCAATTTTCTGTTACAGAAAGAAAAGTTGTTTTATCTTATAGTGACTTACACCTGGAAAGATAATATTCTAAGACGTATTGCATCTTTTTTATTGTAATACACCACAATTAACTGTGGTTAATATCTGCTATACTTCAATAAACATGGCTACTGATTTTTATTGCTTTATACATCTTTCTAGCTCAAAAAATGGAAGGATAAAGACTCAAGAACCAAATTTCTTTTGTATCAAAAGCTCCTCAGATTCTAGAGACAAATACCTGGCAGTTTCATTTGTTCTACACAAATTTCTTTAGTCCCACAGTTTTTAAATGAGACCTGTACGTATTAAGTTCAGTTATAAAACTAATTTAGCTTATAAGTATTGAAGTTGGAAAGTTTTTAACTAGGTTCAGCATCAGGACCAACAAATAAAATTTTGCTCCTACCTTGCCCTCAACTTCTAATTGATGTGACACCTGATATAACTGTATATTATAGCAGGATGAATACTCCTTGTACAATGAACAGTGCAGAATTAAAACATTATTAACTTCAGTTTATGGTTGACTATTTTTTGCAATGGTTGGCAGTGAAAATGATACAAAACTAACTTCTTATGATAGACTGAACCAAATTTGTTTTAATATGAGTTTCTAATTGACTTAATAATAATAATAAAATAGAGAACATGTTTACACAAATTTGATTAGTAAGTTGTTTTGGTCAGTATGATGTTCACATCTCTTTCACAACAAAATACACAAATTTTGAGGATTCTATTTTAAAGGATGTTTCTCTGACAACATAAGATATTTTTTATTTGAATTCATCATTACATATTAAAGGATTATCATAGTAATTAAATAGGATGAGAATATTCAATGTTTTCATTCAAACCTCAAGAACATTAGTTGGCCTTGAGTTAAAAAAGTAATACACATTCCCATACTTAGGACTAATTTAATTAATATTAGGTAGAAGTTACTTAATCTTTATCTACATACATTTTTTTTTTCAAGATGGAAGTTTTTCACACTTATGCACTTTTAGTAATGGGATTTTCATGAATGATGTTTTATAGGCCTACCACGTTTTAGATAAGACTAAAACTAAAAAATAAACTAATATTAATGTTCATTAAATTTTTATTTTTTGAAGTCTGTGTAAAATTAGTAAGTTACTTTTAGTCTATTTTACAATTTGGTGCATTTTTTGAAGATGGTATAATTTTTTAAAGTTTATTAAATTCATATCATAATGCTTCAGCTTACTTTTGAAAGATTGAAAAATACATGCAAAAATGACAAGAGTTTTCATCCAACCAAATTACACTTAGGGAAAAAAAATTGTTACCTGAACTTTTATAAGTGGAAATGGTAAAGGGGCTTATAGTAAATGTAAAAAAAATAAATGCGTGAGCAGAGTGGGTGGAGGGGTGATTTGGGGATTGTAAAAAAAATTTTCCAATACAAAAGTTGTAGATCATGCAAAAATCTACAACTTTTGTGGAGAACATAACCTCAAAATTTGAGAAAAAAATTTTTTTTCTTCATTTTTTATTTTTCATTTCTGCAAAAAATAATTTAATTTTAACAAAACTTGGTGAAAGACCTCCTTCTGTGTCTTAAATAACCACAAATTTTTTTTACGTCAACTTTTGTCGGAAATCGCAATATCATTTTTCACCCCTTTTCAACCCTCTACCACCTCCACTTGCCCCTTTATTTTTTTTATGTTTATTATAAGCCTCTTTACCATTTCCACTTATAAAAGTCCAGGTAACAATTGTTTCCCCCTCTAAATGAGTTATTTCGATCGGTCTATTTAAAAACATCATATCAAAAGAAATTCTTTTGCCATTAAAAATTATAATTTTGTTACTGTAGAATATATCTAATTTTCTGTAATTGTGTTTACTCATGTGTTTTCTTCTTTTAGAGATGAAATATAATGATGATCCAGTTTCAGACTAAGTTTATATACTCTCGGAGAAATAAATGAGTCTGAAATCAACTGAGCAAATAATAGTTGGATTATAAAAAAGTTATTTCAAATACTGATATAAAGGGAAATTTTAAACATTTTTTAAAAATATTATCCAACATTTTATTTGTATATATGTTTTCATAAAAATATTAATTATTCTATGTTTTTGTGCTGTGTGATTGTAAAATATTTTCATTCAGAAATATCAAGCAAAAGAGTACACGAATAAATGTGTAATTTTATTTCTGACAATATCCATTATTGGGACTCTGGGAACACTCTTTGTTAGGAACATGTTAATAAAGGATTGGCCATTATCATTATTGATAACAGAATATTGAAGCAATAGAAAATGTCAATAATCTTAATTACTAACTGATACACATATACACACTGCATACTGCAGACAGTAACTGTACTTTATTAAAAATAATCATTATAAACATTTATATATATATAATCTACCGACAGTAAAACATCATCAGTTTACTGGTATACTTTATTTCTACACTATGATAAAGTGCAGTAAAATATACAACATGATAAGAGAAAATTTATTGCAAAGTTATTATGAAAGGCAACTTAATGAACTTATCTTTCTCCCTTGACAATAGTTATGCATGACAGATTTCTTAACATCAAATCGTCACGATAAATCATTCAGTCATTTAACAGAAATGACTCCTCTATGGTAAAATGACTTCATTGTCAGTTTGATAATACTCTTTTAAAAATAAATAACCCTAGAACTAATTTTAAATAAATGCTTGTTCTTATTGCCCACTGCTAATAATAATAATTATAATAATAATACTAATAAAAATAATTAAATCTGATAAAAATTTTGATAAATTCTTTACATCTCTAATCATAATTACAGAAAACAGATTCATAGTACAGTATTTTAAAAATAAAATCTAATTATAAAAACAAGTACAAATAAAATTTGATTCTTGCAATACATAAAAATGTGGGCACCATATTGCACAGCAAATAGTCACGTTAGTTATTTTATAACTAGACTTATTAATTACATTATGTAAAACATATAAATATTAATAACAATAAATATTTGATAAAAAGATTTAAAATAAAATTCATTTTAAATAACAAACAATAAAACAAAAATAAATTACTTCATAAATTAAAAAAATAATACTGATTTTAACTAAATAAATACTTTATAACAAAATTCAGTACTATATTTGCAATTTAAGTTTTTCTATATACATGTAAATAAATAAATAAATAAATATATATATATATATATATATATATTATATATATATATATATATAATATATATATATATATATAATATATATATATATATATTATATATATATATATATATATATATACGTATAAATATATATCTGTGTATAGAGGTAATCATGAGTATAACAACAGGAAAGACTACATATGTTATATATCTTAAAACTAAAACCCGAAATATCACTAAAGTAAAGCTACCAAGTATTTGTTATTTGGTATCTATCACTATTTAGTATCACTATTAATGCAATTTTATAATCTGTTAATCATCAGTTATATGTCTGCTGGACTCTGCTTCTTCAGCTGCCGCTTCTTGCATCCATTCACTGACTTCACTTCGATACATTCGTTTCTGCAGTACTTCACGGTTTCTAGGTCGACAACCTAAGTATGTTGCTGTTCCCTAAAAATAAGTAAATCATACAATAAATTCTGTGATAAAAACGATTCATTCAAATATAGCAATTTTGGAACTTCAAAATAAATCTATATTTATAGGACCTAAATATTCTAATATAGCTTCTGACTAAACAGTTCATAGTTCAATTACATATTTCTGTACATTAAGCATTTTAGTTATGGACAAAGATGTTTCTTAAAAGAGCCCTGTTTTGGATGACAATTCAGTTGTAGCAGCACAAATATGAGCGGGTTAAGCCAAAATTGTAGATCAATGATGTGCCGCTACGTCTTGGATAAAAATACTCTAATCCTTCAAGGGTTCCAGAAAAGAAAGATGTCAACTTCTCAGAGAGGATTATGAATTACTCCTAAGGATGGTAGTATTTGTCTTATGTTTGTTTTCTCTTTATATGCTAACTAATCTTTCTCATAGATTGTTTTCTTCCCCTTAACCTTCATCCATTTTTACCAGGATGGGTTCAATTAGTTTTAGTAAGAATCGTGTTAATTTTAAATCTTGTTCCAACAGCTACTTTTGAACATATCACTTTTTCACACTAAAATGTCATGATAAAATCAAGAAAACTAACAACAGAATTATTAGTGAATTATTATTAATCGTTATGATGATATAATTTATCATCATAATTTTATTTTATAAAATATTGCTGTTAACTAATTTTTAATTGAATCTTTTCCCAAAATAGTAATTATAATTATTTTGTTCATTTGAAAAAGCAAATCGATCATTCTGGCTTTTGGTCTACATAACTGTAATCCTTCATAAAAATAATGTATTTTTCTACAACCTTTTGCGGGTAAAAACCATACAAAAGGCATATTGTTAATGACATAAACCAACTTAATTAAACATTAATATTTTTCTTCCGCTGTGAAATCATGCTAATAATAATAATTAGTCTAATCATTGAAATAAATTAAAATAAAATGACTATTAAAACGTAAAAAAATAATAATATGGTAATTAGGCAAAAAAAAACCTGAATAATGATACGCAAATAAAATTTTCTTAAAGGGCATTTTGTAAGTATACAATCAATTTTACTGAAATTCCTTTGCCACTAGCAATACTACTCGCTGAATTTTCTGGAAAGTCCAACAGCATGGAAATGTCAAAAAAATGTTTCATTTACACACTTAAAATAAGAAAATAAATATATTACTTTTAATAATTAAATCATGAAAAATAATACTTACACCAACAACAAAGTCAGATTGGAGACTTTCAAGCATATGAAAATCTGTCACCCAACTTTGGACTTCTTCCCATTTCAAAAACACCTCTTCATGAAGAAGTTTTTCCTCTGTAAAAACAAAGTGACATGAATTATAATTAAACTGCAGCTTATTACAGTATTTTGCAAATTTAATTTCACAGTACCAATAAGAATATCTTGAAAGAACATATACACATTCATTCCAGTAAGCGGGGCAAAAAAGATAAACACCATTCTGAGAAAATTTTTTTTCATTCACAGACATCATGAAGAATTGACATTTTTGTATATGTTCAGAGAAACTCGAATAAAAAATGTGATAATACACTTCTTGAATGAAGTATAAAACCAAATAACTAATAAGTGTGGTCTTATTTACTGTGTAATAATAAAAAGGCAAAACATAAAACCAAATGTTAAAGTAAGGTTATGATGGATTTAATGACTAACCTTGTTCAAAGATTTTATTGCAAGAGAATTTATCCATTTGATTCTCCTTTATGAGTTTTTGTGCATAAATAAATAAAATTTTTGTGGAACACCATGTTTTTAATTACCTTAAAAATGCTTACATATGTGCATAATTGCTGATCATTTTCAAGAGTATTTAGTTAAAGCATATTCTTCTGCATGGTTTTTAAAATCTTTTTCTATCGATAACTGAGGTACGGTGCACATTTTCCTTTCCTTGTTAAGTCTTTTATTCTTAAGTACACATACATGTGTCTGCAGATAAAAGATGGTATATAAATAAATATGATTTTTAAATATTTTAATCATGAAGATACACAAATTTTCAGGAAACGCTAAGTAACAAAACCAGTAAATATTATATGCTAATCAAAACGTTCATTTTCAGAACTGGTAAAAAGGAATGCACTGTATAAAAAAACATTTTATTTCAAAAGTGTTTGTAATGACTGTTAATACTATATATTAGGCTTACATCTATTCTTAGTTAATACTTTTTAAACAGCAACAACTTCTATGGTTATTAGCCACAATAAAAAGCCATTATGGAATAAAATGCACCAGTTCTTAACAGAGATAAAAGAAACAGGTTCATTAAAACTGGCTTTTCCTGTTTGCATTTATCTTCCTTTGCACCCTTCAATTTCCAAGTGACCAACCCCTGAAAGCAACTCATCATATTACAAGCAATGCAATTTACCATCTTGACCAGGACTTATTTATTAATCATTATTTTATGATTTAGTAGTTTTATCTACTTGATTAAAATATTCTGTTCTTCTAAAAGCTTGCTACACACAACCGAATAAAACTCCATTTTTCTTAAAACACTTTGAATTTATTGTATAAAACAATTTCAATTATTTTATAATAATTTGTTACTTAATTTAATTGTTCTTCACATAAAAAAGTTTTTCTTAAAACTATTTTTAGTAAAACCCAGATTTAAAACAAAGACTCTTACAAAAGTTTAAACTAAATGGCTATGTAATTCTGATACAACCTATGAAGCATACTTGAAATCTAATTGCTGTGTGTATATATTTCTGTAGTAACTCTGCAGTCATCATTTAAAAAACACATTGATTTCTCTCATGTTTTAGCCAACTGTTGACACCATAATAAGAACAAAAAATATGTTTTCATCCTGTGTGTGTTAGTCAATTTGGGAGCCTGCTAACTGTGAAACATAGTTATCACCGGTATTTTTATTATAATAAATGTAAGATAGGGTAAAATTCTTCATCAGATAAATTAAATGTACAGTGAAAATGTTACGATAGATGGAATAATTAAAAAATGGGTCAGGTAGTCAATGAAGGACATAAAAAAGGGCATAATGCCATCCGTGTAGTGAACTTGTGTTCTGCTTTCCTTTCATACAAGCAAGTACTTTTGGTTACTGAATTCCTATAACATGACTCAATGATAACTGTTGCCTCTGACTAGACCTTGAATTAATTGTGTTGTATGATTTACAGTACTCAGCAATGTGTTGTTTTATGACAATGCTCAGCTGTACAATGCTACTTAAACCCATCAAAAATGTGCAACTCATCTTATTGTTTAGCTGGGAACAAGTGTTTATCTCCATACAGCCCAGTCTTAGTGCCAAGTGATTTTCGTCTGTTTTTACACCTAAAGAAGAGCCTTTCTAGCAACATTTTTATGATGTTAAGAAATGAAGGCAGAACTATTTTGTCTCCACAGGTGGCTTTGTTCTATAACGAGGATGTAAACAAATTGTTGATCAGTTACAGTAAATGCTTCTCTAACAGTGGAACTGAAAAAATAGTATAAGGTGTGGTTGATAAGATAAAAAAAATTAGAAAAGAAATCCATTTGTTTATCCATCATATCAATATTTGTTTCTGAATATAATTCAAAGTACTAATAAATATTTTTCCTCAGAATTTGTTTCAATACGTTAAAACAATTACTAAAGTATTAATCTTGTCTCTTAAAATAATGGTGAAACGCTACTGATTTTGTTCTGACTATAAACTGGTAAGCCAGTGTTTTGTAGAGACAAATATTCAATGAACAGATTAAAAAAATATGCTTTTACAAGATGGTCATACATATAGTGTACTACTGGTCCTTGCATTGGCAAAGTTTTGTCATCAAACTTTTCATGCAGAACTTCATAACTTCAGAATATTCATCTTTTTTATCTTGGAAGTATTGTTTTTCATTTTAATTAGTTAATCTAAAGCATATTATTAAATGCTTTATTATTAATGAATTATGACTGAGCAATTGTAAGGTGAGGTCGTGTCTGGACAGTCATGGCTTATCTTTGATTTAATTAAAAAACTGAGATATATTGTTATAATAATTGTGTTTTCGCTTTATAGTCTGTCTTAATATGTCATGTTCTTCTTGCCTTAAAACAGTGCGTGGATTGAGGAGTATTATGTGCAATAGTTGTTATGGTAATTAACTTCAGATTCTAGTGAACTTATTCTTATCAGAATAAGTTGTACAAAAATTTGTCAGCATTTCAGAAGTAGATGCTATTAAATGACTGAATACAGATGAGTACAGACTTAATTATAATGAGGTATAAGATTCAAAATAATGTTACACCTCAAGCCTTTAAAAAATTCATAATTACTAGTATGTCAAAACAAATTTTCAGTTTGTAGTTTACAGCAAAAATAGGAGAATTAGTACTAAAAATATAAATTATAGTAATACAAGTGTTTAAAAATAATTTAAATTGATTGGGGATAGTGATGATTGCCGGTTAATTAAGCAAAAGTTACCAAAGTAATATGAGGTATCAGAACAAGTACTACCTGAATGTTTGATAAATGCTGTGGCTAATACAGCTCTTCAGAAGCCAAAGAGCTACTGAAACTACTTTCACTTATGAATATCATACAGTACTTGAAGGGGCCAATGATATTCTATTAGATGGTAATTATATAAAGAATATAAATGAGGCTTTTAATAAAACACCTTTGACTGTATTACCTAATATTTAAAATAACAAAAGTTATTACAATATCGTGATCGGAGTATATCTAGAAATTAAGAATAAAAATTCTAAACAGATTTCAGTCTATTTTATTAATGATGGAGTTAAAAATTCCAAATTTATATGAGGGGGAAAACATAACAATTATTAAAAATGGCAGTATTTTTTACAACATAACCTTCAAGTTTTAACACCGTACTAAACTGTTAAGCCAATGACAAAGTACAGCAAGATGTATTAAAAAAGGAAACTTCATTAAGTGGTTGAAATTAGTTAACTTCATTAAGTGGCTGAAATTAGGTAACTTCAACAAGGTGACAAAAGAAAGTACTCTTACTCCACAAATAAAATAATTGCTGCAAAAATGTCAGTTGATATGGTTGGGAACAAGTTCTTTGTATAAGGAAATGAATAGTACGAACAAGTAGTAATAGCAAGTAGTGGTCATCTGCTAAGTTTCAATCCCAGATTATTGAATATGCATAATCAGGATTAAACTGACACGTATATTTCAAATTATATAATAATATAGGTTCCTCAACTAACAAAATTTGAAGTCATTTTTATATGAATAGTATTTCTTCTTTTATTTGTAATAGTGATCAGTTTCACGTAATTTATTATAATATGGGGTGTTTATATACAATCTGAGGAAGTTGGAAGAAATCTGTATTGATCTTAAACCTGATGTTATTTGTTTAAAAAAGCACAGGCTGTATGAAAATGGGATTAATTTGAATACCTCAGAATTATATAAAACAAGCAGTTTTTGTTAAAAAATGTTCATTAAAATCCCTTTTTATTTTTATGAAGATTATCTTAAACAAACAGTAAATTTTAGTTTTTAAAATATTGGGTTGTAACCTAGCGTATGTGGCCTAAATTGGTACCAAGTGTGTTTTAATAGTTTTCACACCATAATGCAATTATTTGTTTTCTAATTGTGTTCTACCTGTTTCATTGTATTTTGTGCTAAGCTGATGATTTCTACTCCAATATTCATGGGTCAATGAAAAATATTATTATCCATAACCATGACGAATCTTTGGCTTATACTTATTTATCTTTTTTATATTGTACTGTGAATGTAGCAAATGATTATGAACAATCTTATTTGGTTTTATTTGATGGAATCCTGTTTAAATAAAAACTGGTCAAAATTCACAAATCACTCCAGATGCTTTAAATATACAGCAAAAGGAACTGTTGTTTATATAAACATAAAAATATTATGAACCAGTCATCCTGAGTTGAATAAGGCTAGAATGTATTTTAAAAATCTGTTTGAAAGTGTATACATAGTTTTAAAAGCTATAAGAAATGGTAATAAAAAATTTACATAATATTCCTCAAGATCTACAATTTGTTTTGGAGATTGCCTAGAAGAAAGGTGAAATCAAGCCAAGGATGATTGAACTTTTTTCTTAAATTAGGATCTAAACACCAGAAAAGCTATTAAGCAGGTCATTTTATAAAAATTATATGTAAGTGAAAAAAAAAAAAGTGGGTTTTCATTATCACACGTCAGCAATGCACCGATTCTGTCCAGGAGTTTATCAAAACTCCTGGACAGAATCAATGCAGGAAACAGATAATAAATTCATATGTATTTATGTATTATCTGTTTCCTAATAAATGGATATAGAGCAGTTATAAATAGTATTTATAACTATTTAGATTTCAAACAGTTGTAAAAAATAAATCATTCTGCTGAGGTTAATGTATGTCACTCAAATTTAATGTATCAAGGTCATAATTATTTAAATGTCAACTTGTTGCATTCTTTTCTCCTATAATTATTAAAAAAATATATACGACAGAAAATACGTATTTATCAGTTTTTAAAAAAAAATTAACTTATCTTCTTTTTGTCTGTTAGGATAAGCCAGTTTTATTTTTGAATTCTTTACTGTAAAACAAAAATAGGAAGGTGTTTAGTGATAATGTGTAAAAGTAATATAAGGGCACTGAACACCTTTTTGAAGTATCAATGAATTAAGCTTTTTACCTGCTCCTTGAATGTACTTTAAATGCTGGTGATTAGAGTTCAGCATAATAGAGTGTAAAGAATGTAAAAATGTATAAACATGAAAAAAAACCAGTACACAAACCATCTCGCTTTGAAGTTTGTCGTTTATACTGTATCCTAAAACGGAAAGCTTCAAGCACAGATGCGACGACAATTGTCAATACTATCATCGTAAACAAGTAGAAAAGGATAAAATAAATTCGACTGGATGGGTGAACAACTGCTGCATAACCATCCATTAATATAAACCAGTTGTTAACTACTGTAAGTTCAAACAGTGTTACACTACTTGTTGCTAAATTTTCAAATGTATTTAGATAATAATATCCTAATGCAGAACTTTCATTCATTGTGTACCGGTAAAATTCTTCTACAGCAGTACCCCTGAAACAAATACAGCCATATGTAATTTCATTAACAATCTTTTAGTCCAAAATTTTAATCAAATTATTTAATAAATCCAACAGCAACAAAAAAAACTTTCAAGATGTAAAGTATAAGATACCTAGAGAAACATAATGGAGATTTATAGATGAAAAACTTATTTATCAAACTTTTTTTTAATATTAATAGTACCTCTTAATTAGTGGTTATGATACAAGAATGAGACAAGGCCACGGCTACTTTAAGTTACATAATGCTTAAGTGTTTGAAATTTTTTTATGTTATCATTACATGGAGGAGTATCAGTACAGAGTGACATAAGCTATATTCAGTAATTCAGAATACCTTGTTCTGTCCCCGAATTGACAAGTGCAGAAGGAAATTAGGCCCATAGCTACCTAAAATATCCATATCCTCTATTCAAGAGAACACCACAGTACTCAAGTTAGTAAACAAATATATGATGAGGTGAAGACTGAATTAATATATATTTACGAAAATATCCCCATACACACACATACACATTTATATATATATAAACATTTAAGAAATTGTCACATTAAAATTTAAGTCTTGAATAAATATTTACCTTGCTGTACTGCTTTTCAGAATTGTTATATCAGAAGTAATAAAAATTAATGGCTTTCTCAATAATGTTTTTAAGCATATTACTTATGCCACATCTTCACTGGTCATATAATCTGTTTCAGTTAGTGTTAAGGGGCAATATAATTCTTTTTATGAGACATTCTTTCTTTACAGACTACGCTTTTAAACCAAATGTAGCTACTTTTTATTTTTATATGTTTGTTTCTGTAAACATTTTTTCCAATTCCATATATACATCATATTCCTTAATAATAATTTCATATTATCACCATAAATATACTGATGTAGAATTAAGTCTGACGGCTTCAGTCTAATAAGTTTTCCACAGTATACCACTGGCACTAGTCAATAATCCCTTTTTCTTTGGTATTATTATTTTCAATATTTAATCAGGAAGTTCAGAAATGTAGGCTATTAAAAAATCAAGAACAATAAATAAAACAGTAGTTTTCAAGGAATTTTTAAAATTATAAAAACTCTGCTTAATCTTCAAGAGTTTGTAATTCAGAATTTAGTCTAGGAAAAAATACATGTTGTCACAGATAAAGCCAAATGTTGAGGTGATAAGGGCAGGAAACTAGTGTGTAATCATCACCAACCAGTATTTAAATCAAAAATGCTAGTAAGTTATTTATGGTCAATCAGTTGATTGCTCACCAAATACATTTTAAATATTGAGTTGGTTCTCTGTTACGTATAAGTAGATATGTAAGAAAGAACTGATGCAAATTCACAATTCCTTTTTTAAAAATTTATCTTGAAAATTTCAGATATGAGCATAATGGCACACAAATGAGTGTCACTGCTACTAGCATCAACCTTTCTGTACACTTCTTCACACACTTGGCACCCAACACATACCAGTAATACTATTTAGCTAGATCGCCTTAAAAAAAAAACTGGTTTCAGTTTGTTAATATATATTTGTAATATTCGATTAACCACTTAACTAAAAACCAAGATCACTAGTGATACAATAATATTTTAATTCCATATGAACGTTGTAAAAATATTGGCCAAACTGTTATTTAAATAAAAAGTATTACTGATTAAAATTTTGCAAGCATCAACACATAAATGTGCAGTAATTCTATCTGGAGTGTCTGAAGTAATGTTAGGACTACTAAAGGAATAATGGAGGAGATAGTGTACTATGACAGGACATTGAAGGTAGCAAGAAGCAGTCACTAGTCCAGCAATCCAACCCTACTCAGTGCATCAACTGAGCTTTCTAAATTTGGACAACTAATACATGCAAGTTTGGAACTGCATATAGAAATAATATCAGTGTTTTATTTGTACCTGTCTTGGGCAGACATTAATTTCCCCCTGAATTTAAAGATTTTTTTATTTAAATTTAAATAAATATTATGTTAAATATAATTCAAACATACTTGCAGCAGTTCCGCATGTCATATCCAGCAAATAATTCCATTCCAATGATAGCAAAAAAATAATAAAGGACCAGCATAACAACAGCAGTGGAACACATAAGTGGAGTAAGCAGAGCTAATGTGCCAATTATATCCCTATACCGCTTTTTTATCTTGAAAAGCCGCAGTAAACGCAGAGGTCGAAGAACAACAACGCATGTAAAACTAGGGAACATATTAATAATAATGACACCAGCAGCTGCAGCAATAGTTACTGTAAGATCATAGCAATTCCAACCTGAAGTCAAATACTGGTTAAATCCCAAACCTAATATTTTCATTAATGCTTCTATTCCAGATACTGAAAATGAAATCAGAACATAAAATATCATATTAGTATTGTCAGAAATATTTAATAACATTAGAAAAAAGATTAGTTCTCCAGGACAGAAGTCTCACTGGTTGTATCCTGGACAAATCAGCAAAACTATCCTAATCAGAGCCAGTCCATCTGTGGGTTGTCCCCTTTCTATTATTTTATTTTATTCCTTCTTCCTTGGATGAGTCTTATAAAAATTTAATCAATCACTGCTTCAGTTCCATCTGTGACATCATGCTGGCAACTTCTAACAGCCGGCAGGGCAGCAATTTCTTTATTGAGGCTCAGTGAAGTGAGTCTTAATTGAGGGGGTAATCCTCTGAGTCTTTGGAATGTCTGGCTCTTGTTTCTTATTCAATGGTTAGACAAGAAGCTAAACCTGAACCGAATTGTTTATGAGGTAAAACAAGGCCCTATTCCACATAAAAACTAATATAATCTGTTAGTTTACAAACAGATTTCATGGTAAGTCTGTAACTGTTAAATCAATCCGCTAAATTGTTTTTCCAGTAATCTTTGACTTTTATTATTAACCGTTATGAAAAATAAAAGAATGTCAAAAAACTTTTGACAAAGCTTTTACTTTTAACAAAGCTAAATGTCTAAAGTAAAAGTAGTTAGAGATAAGCACAAAATAAAAGTATAGTTTAAATAGTAAAACTTCCTTCATCAATGGTACACTGAGGAAATTGCTCTGTCAGAGATACTTTTTTTGGAAAGATTATGAATAAACAAATAAATAAGCAAATGTCAAAACATTGTTTTTAAAGTAATGGATATTGTATATTAAAATAAGGTATATTGAAGATAAATATTATCATTTTACAAAATGTGGTTGTTACAAAAACAACGTGAAAAATATAAAATGAAGTTCTATAAAAAGGTGGATTATATATTCTTTACTTTTAATTAACCCTTTTGTTGCTACATGTTTATATGAATGTCTTTCTACTCCATATTTAATGATTGTATGGTTACTAAGTATCAAATAAACTTAATTTATTGATATTTTGAGATAGAATTTTAAACCTATCGAGCTGTATTTAATAATTACTGTTTAAATGGGATAAACATTTTTTTAACACACTTGACAATTTTTTGGTCAAACTATCAACTTAAATATCCTTTTTTATTTAAAAAAGCAAGATTATTATAGAATTTTCATTATATTTATCATTCTTAATGTAAGATCAGTTTACAAGATTTGATCTCAAAATGAAACATTTTTCTAACTTTGTTGCTTATAATATACCAATGATTATAATAAGGAATCAAGGTTTTATGTCAATAAATTGATTGTGAATTATGGTTTTTCTAAATAAATTCAGTGAAACATCCTTTGTCTGACCAGACGAAGCAAAATAATCTTGTCCAAAGAAGAGAAGTAACCATACTGATGATGAAAGCTGTTATATATTAATATGTTTTAATACAAAAAGTCATACTCTTTAATTAAAGTAACATCTATATTACTATGAAAATAAATGTTTAGATTACAAATAATGCCCATTATCGCACAAACACTATGTAGAAAAATTTGACCAATTTTACAAATAAAGTATTAATTGCAACTAAAACTGTATTGAAATAAAACAATGGTTTCTAAATGACACAAATTTAATAATCTGTCATTAATTTATAATTTTTTACTTTCTTAAAATTTTGGTAGCAATGACTGCTATGGTCAGGAGCCATTAACCACAATAGCATGTAGTGAAAATGCATTCAGGACTGTTTAATTTCCTAGCAGCAGGCTATCTCAATCTGTTGTCACAATACTTTGCATAAACATGGTTGATTCTTCATATCTAAAGGGAGACATATATTTGTCTTATCATCTCATATCACCTATTTTTTCTGTCCTATAATTATAAATTAACATATTTCTTAATAACTACATTGAACAAGCATTTCAAAAATGTATGTAAAAGAAAAAAGTTAAATAATTAGAAAATGAAAAATGTAACTGTACAAATAACCAGTCTTTTCAACAAATTTGGCACAAATGGATATCAGTACATTAAAAGAGACTAGTATATATTTATCCCTTTATATCTCCTGTAATCTTTCATATGAATAATGTACATTGGACATTTATGAGTATGTATGGTATAAAAACAGTTACCTAACAAGATATGGTATATTGGAAAGTAAGAAGGTTTATTTAATGTGTTTTGCTAATTTCTGAAACAATAACTAGGTTAAACTACACTAATTTACTCGTAAAAACAAAAGTAAAATGATTATTATATCAGTAATTATATTTGGTTTACTGTTGTTTATCAAACTTAAGTATCTGCTTTGATAATAAATTGTATTTGACATAATTACTAAAACAGCATTATTATTTTATCAACTACATAATACAACTGGCTGAACAAAAATCAGATGAACCTTTGCGCATATGTGTTGCGCAGCGTCTCTAGTATGGCCTTCAATCACGCCGCGTCACTTCGTTTAGTTCTGAACACACAGCTAGCACATAAACATGTCTACAACAATAGCATCTCCCGCCAAGTGTGAAGTGCGTGCGGTAATTCAATTTCTTCAGGCTGAGGTGTAATGCAGCTGAAATTCATCTACGAATAAGTAATGTGTATGGTGAAACTTCAATGAGTGACAGCAAAGTGCGACAATGGTGCAGAAACTTTAAAGCAGTACGTACAGATGTTCATGATGCAGGCAGTCAGGGAAGGAAGCGAGTGTTAACCAATGATCTCACTGAGCTCTTATCACCCATAGTCACAAAAAATTAATACATATAAAAACCTGATTCTTTGAGCTACACATTATACTAAAAACAATGAAAATAAACTTAAAAAAGAAATGATGAGATAAAAAAAATAGCAGTATTTAAAGGTTCTGATGATAGAATTATAGAAAATGTTTATAAAAAAAGAGATTATAAAGTACCATGATAGTTTTACAAATTAAAATAACAAGAAATCAACTCAGAGACTAGTAATAGTTTTTCCTGGAATACAATTATGCAAATAAAATAATAGAAAAGATTACTAATGTATATTATTAAAAAAAATATATAAAAAAGCATATAAACCACATAACCATATTATAAAATATTTAAGGAATAACAATAACAAAGATGATGCGCAGAGGACTTAAAAATTAAATGTAATGAATGTAGTAAAATTTATACTGGTAAAGTATAACAGATCTTTTAAAAAAGATCTACAGAACATTAAAATGCTTACAGAAACATAAAAACAGGTGTGTCTAATGTGGCCGACCATTTGGTGCAATATAATAGTATTACTGATTGTAAAAATAATTTAGAAATTTGTAATAACAATATAAAATGAATGTACTTGAAAAATATTATAATTATAAATTTAAACAAAAGTATGAAATGATAAACCACCAGATCGTATTTGAAGATGATATTTTAATTAAAGACATAGTGGGCTGAAGCAGTTGACAACAATGATTACGAGTATAAGATGCATGATATTTTAAATTTGTCATTCCAGTAATGACAGTGGAGTTGTGTTATTATTACAACGTGGTTAATAGTTTTATGTTTTCTAATTTTTTTTTGTTATTTGTTTGATGCAATTATAGAACTGTGGACTGACTGATGATGAGGCATCCCGCAGAAATAGACTATTGGTATTAGTTTTTTTAGGTTTTTCAGTTACAGTGTTTTGGTGGTTACATTATTTTTTAAATATATATATATATATAAAATGTTTATTTTTTTTTCAACTTTTTAAACTCTAGATAATTGGTGTAAAACAATATGGGCTTAAATGCACCCTGAAACCATTCATATTTCTATTGAAAGCAAAAAATAATTAGGAAAAATAGAAATTGTGAATTTCACAACTACTTAATTAAAATCTTTAGAAATGCTTTGTAACAAATTTTTTGCAATAACTCTATAAAAACATTTAACATTGAGTAAACAACATTTAATACAGTTAAAAAAATATAAGTTATGTCAAAACTTTGTGAAATCATATTTTTTAATAATGTTGACAAATATAAAAGTTGAAATAAAGTTTTGGAATTTTATGGCCAATTTTCAAAAAAAGTTTTTAAATACACTGGGTTTCTAAAATAATTTGTTTGATGAATGAGAGGCAAACATGGACAATTAGAAAGAATTGTTGAAATAAAAAACTGCCCTGCAGATTCAGCTGTGTATAGAAATATGACACTGTTCGGATTCCTGTTTAAAATGTTAACTTTTTGTGGTTTCCAAGAACCAGTAAATTAAATGTGGGTTTGGCTAGATTACCTAATTCTTGTAAAACATATTTCAATTTCTAGGATATTTTACCCACAAAATTTTTGATTTTTACTTCACATCATCTAATCTATTAAAACTCCCATTCCACACAGATTCCAGGCACTGTGGAACCATCAGGTTGTACAAGAATATTATTTTATCCTGAAAGTGATCATGTTTTAAATGCTAGGAATTTCAGTTACAGGAAGAAATAAACTGAACAATTTACCAAAAGATTTGAAAGATAAAAAAAAAAAAGTTTCAAATAAACATAAAAATAAGAAAAAGTGAGCTAAGTAGTATGATAAAGTTATTGACATATAACAATATTATACTAACATGCAACAAATAAAATTGAATCCCATGATCCAATAAATGCTTTTGCTCCATCTTCTAGGCTGGAATAATTCTCAGAAGCACGAATAACCATTGCAACTCCATTTGTAAGAATAAGAATAGCTAGAATAAGAAAAATAGACTTCATTACTACAATCTGTAAAATTACACAACACAAAAACTGAAATGTCATTTTATACCAGGCTGTATGAACACTTTTTATTAATTTATATTAAAAGGTATAAATATTTATTATAAATTAATATTTTGATTTTAGAATAAGTATGATTTATAATAATTTTGTTTTACTATAAATAAAGTTCAATCCATACCTTTGGAAACCCAAATCTATTTTCAATATTCTTTATTGTCTGATCTTCTAAACATAGACGATTGGTTTTATAAATTCTATAATAGAAAGTATTTCATCAGTAAACTATATTAGTTTTCTACCTCTTTAGAAAAAGTTTTTTTTAAAAGTTAGAAAAACAGTAGGCCTAAAACTGACTTTACTACTCCACATGACACTGCTTCTCAGACTTATCAATGCGCTCATTCATTAACACTCCTCTTAAGGAAACTTTCGACAAGAAGGATCTAAATATAGCCTTTTCTATCCTGAATTTACTGGTTTGAGTTCTGAGAGTGAATATATGCCAAACGCTTTGGACAGTCACAGAAATTTTTTACTGTTTACTGTCCAGATCACCTAAGATTTCAGAAATAAAACTATAAACAATTATTAATGATCCTGCCCTCTCGAAAGTCAAACTGTTCCACTGAGAACTAGCAATTACACCATATATCTCAACTACGATAGCTACAGATATCACACAATTTGGGGAAAACATTCTCAATTTTTTTTTGAAAAAGAAAAAAAACGGTGATTGATTATATGGCACATTTCCCTAAAAAAAGGCTTAATATTAAAATATTTAGGATTCTTAGAATCTCATTTGTTCTTGAAAAAATTAAAATACAAGATGCATTAATAAGAGCAGCATTTTTTTAATATCATATGGCTGGAAATTTCATAGCTAATAAATTGGTCTTAATTTCTAAATTTATAATACTTTTTTGAATGTGCTGCTCAGTCACTGGTTGAAATTTTAAATGTAAATTGGCTTTATATCTAAAAGGCTAATTAATAAAAAAAAAAAAAAACATTAAAAGCAAAGCAGCATTAAAAAACAAATGGGAAATTAGAGCGAATTTTGAATTTTAGCATAGTTTTTATTTAGCTTTATTTCTAGGAAAACAACAAGACTCAAATTTATCCCATTCCATTTACTACTTTCCACGTGGTTTTGTTAATAGTAGGATTTGTTTATTAATGTGAGATAATAAAAATTTTCCACCTTCAGTTAGAAAGAAAACTGTAGAAGAATCTTAAATCTGGAAACAAGAACTCTGTTAGATAAACACGAACTGACTTATGTAAATCGCCAAGACAAATTTTAATATATAAAGATAGTATTGCATTACTACTACCTAATGTAAGCTAACTGCAAGCTTACATCTGAAAATAAAAGTATATACAAAAGCCCTTAATACTGTACTTTCTTTTCACACAAATGCTTTTCACTAATGCTGCAGTAATGAAAACCCTTACATTTAGCATTCTCAATTTATGTGCTAATCCAAGATTCTGTCTTATGTTAGTATGTAAAACAAAGTGCTTAAATTGTTTATTTCCTTGTTCTCTTATATCTGTTCCTTGGGATACTTTTATACACAGTATATATGTTAAAAAAAAAAAAAAATAATAATTCTACTTTTCAGCACCTGATAATTAAAGTAAAAGTTATTCTTACTATAATTATAATTTCTGTTAAAAAACTGATCATTATAATAGATATAGCAATTTTTATTTAGAAAAATAACATTTCAAAAATGATATGTATTATTTAGAAAATAACATTTCATCAGTTTGGTTGGACTTTTTTCAAAGAATAATATAAACACAATAACACTTTTTAAGTCATATTTCTTAGTCTATCATAAAATGTCTCAGAATAAATTGAAATAGAATTTTTTTAGATAACAGACTTAATAACCTAGTAAGCTAGGTAACTTAAAAAAAAAATGATTCAAAATTTAATTTAAGATAATACTGACTGATAGCATGTTCAAAATATCTTTTGGTGACAATGTTATGTGCGAGTTGACACAGATTCTGAAGCGGAATCCATGTAGAATGATACCATGGTATATTTGAATACTGTGGTTCCCATTTGAGAGTAACACTATCATATATATTATAGAATTCAGAAGGACATAAATAACCAGTGTTGCTTACATTCATCTGTTTAAACATTAATATTACATCTCGTGTACCTGTAAAAATGAAAAGAAAACAGAAGGATAGCAAAAAATTAATACTATGAAAGATCTAAATGAAAGTCATAAACAAGTCAAAAGAATGGTTAGAGGAATTCCAATAACGATATAAATTCAGATTTTCTTAGTAAAACTTTTGAATTTAGGATTAGTTAATCTATTACAGTTACAGTATTTTGTTTGCCAACTGAATTCCAATAATTTAAATACAGATAATTCAATGCTCAACATATGAAATACAAATTTATTACTGCTAAACAATGTTTAGTAATTTATGGTCATAAGTAAAGCTAGGAATGATACATGACCAATGTAAAATCTATTATGAACAATTAAATAAAATAAGCTAGAGAATTTCCATATATACTTCTTAATTGATAAATTAAGTTTCATAAAACACTAAAATAAATATGAGATTGATTATTTTATGAAAAATTAACAATTAAATTTTTAAAACTAACACATTCAATTAGGTAACAAAAATATACGTTAAATGAATTATTTAGCAATTTATTTAATTTGTCATTATTATTACTATTATTTATATACATTACTGCAATAAAAAAAAATACATCACCCAATACATTCAACAGCTACAATATGTAAAAAATGAGAGAGGGTCATGTAATCCTCTCTTACAATAATATTTATATTCATCTATCTCTTTTGTAATGTATGACATACAATGTTGAAAAAATGATGTAACCTTATGGGAAAATGAGTAAGTTACAATAGTAATTGAAAGTGGCCTCTGTTATACACATAATTGAATATGACGTTGCATGCTCTTAAACACATGTTGCAATATTTGTTGAGGAATTGCAGTGACACATAGTCCAATTTCGCTCTGCAATTTGGGAATGGTGTGGGATGAGCTTTGTAGGCAGCATCCTTAAGGTATCCCCACAAGAAAACGTCATGAGGGCATAAATCAGGAGATCGAGGGGGCTACAACCCCTTTGAAATCACTTGTCCATGAAAATATTTATCCAAGATGGAATCATGCCTCGTTCAGACCAAAACCAATCATCGAGTTCTTCCCTATCTGGTGTTACAGATGACATGAACCGCTGTCAGAGAGCTACATGTTTTTCAGTGTCTGCAGGTAACAATACAAATTTTGTATGGATGCATCTTTAAACACTTGTGCAATGCAGTGTGGCTACTACCAACAGAGAGACCAGACTGACTAGGTAGGCTTTGCACAGACTTCTTGGGACTAACAGAATATGCAGCATTCATGTCAATAAACTTTTCTGATGTTAGACTTTTGGCTGCATCTGCCATATTCCCTGCCTCTTGGAACTAGTCATACAGCCCCTTGATGGAGGACGTGTTTAGAGCATCTACACCATACTTTTCTGTGAAGGCATTCTGGGTCTGGGTATAACTGGCACATCTAATGTATTGGGAGGCAATGAATATTCTCTCCTGCACTGTGTAACCGATTTTTCCTCAATTAAACCAGAAACAAAATAAGGAAACATTCTTCCATAAGGTTAGGTCACTTTTTGAACACTCTGTATTAAAATAAACTGCTAATGTCAACATATAGCAATTAGGATTAGTTAAATTGAGAAGTGACAATATTATTTTACAAAATTGACGTGCTAAGTGCACAAGTCACTTAAAACACAAGATAGTTCAGAAAGATCTACAACAAATATACCCTTCAAAGTACATTCAAATCTAAATGCGATATTTCAGAAATTTTTTACATTAGAAAACTGGCAGGATATTTTCACACACATATTCTACTCTCTCTACTCAATATAAGAGGCAGTGATATAAAAAACACAAGATTTAACATTTTTTATCATTTCATAGCATAAAATGACACACACAAACCCTAACACAAACACAAAAATATTTACATATTACATGAATGTAAAAAATTATACTCCCTAGAAAAATGACAAATATTAAAACACCCAAGTATATTTAATGAACACCTCCAATAAAAATGTATATGTTATCACTCAAAACAGACTATTCAAATAACTTGCCTCTCCTCAAACATCTCACTGTTTTTAATCCACTCCTCTCTAATATACTGCAATATACAGCTTATAACATCATCATAATCCATGAACTAATCAAGTATGAGAACATTAGTATGAAACAGCTATCTACACAGAATAAGCAGCAAGTCAAGTATTCAGATATAGTTTACTTGCATGAAAGCAGTTCTACAAGAATGGAACATAAACATTTAAATATTTAAGAAAAAAATTCATTAATTTTTTAAGATTTAGGTTCTCTTTCAAGAGTGGATATTACTAATTCCATGAGGCAATCAACCGATGCTTACTAATTTTTGGTAATAATGATATTATCAATAAATATAACTATTGCAAATTACATACTCTTCTTTGGTTTATAGTATCGCATCAACCCTTCAAACTGGCGATACCTCAATTTTCCTGGTTGTTGCTTGGTGACTAGCAACCTGAAGGCATGGCGACACGCTTGTCTTTTATGAAGCAAAAGCTTTTTAAATTTCTCTCTTTCAATGCTAGTAAAAGTCTCGTAAACCACAGCCAACATCTAAAGTGAAAAATTTTTATATAAGTAATACTGACATTATAAAAATAGTTCTCATATTATAAAAATTTCAAAACAGAAAAGTAATAGGATACAACCTCCTGTAATAGAAATGTAAGAACTATGTAGGATAAAAAGAATCAAAGCTTGAGTGAATTTTGAATACTTTCAAACCAATTAAATGCTAAAAAAAAACAATCGTGATATATTACTTCTTGAACTACATGAGTAATTAAACCAATTAAACCAAAAAAATGTATTATTTCCATACTTGTGATAAAAAATTTAGAAACATCAAATTAAAACTTATGCTAAAGTTAATTATAAACTAATCACACTTCAGTTCTTAATTTCTGCAATTATATTTTAATTAATCCATCTATCAACTACAACTCATGACCACCTTTTAATCATAATTCATTAATAATATAACTCTGCAGACGTATGAGGTGGGATGTGTTCATTTCCTGTGCTACAACCAGACAGTGCAGTCAAGGATATTTCTATTTCCATTTCCTACAATAGGGCCACCATATAAGGAAGGCTTTGTTAACAGTTACATTCAGAACCATATTTTATTTTTTGCATTGTAATTAACTGTAATAGAAAATTTCGCTAATACTTCAAGCTGAAAAATGAAATTTGATAATAAATCTGATATATGGATACAATCTTATTTACAGCATAAGCAAATGATAGCTGTAAGTAAAAGGAAAAGTGGTTATGTACATACCTAGTTACTTTATTTGGATAAAAGCACAATTATACATTATAAAGGCAACATCAGGAATGGTAGGCGTTTTAATCGATGTGAATAACAAAAAGAAACTGCTCCAGCATTTTATGCAAGGTTTTATATACAATTATTGTAATTAATAACAGTTTATTAGACATTATACAATTTTTAAAAACATGTTTAAAAAAGGGAGGTTTAATAAATAACAGTAACAAATAGTAATACAGTAGGTAACTGTGTTCCTACCTATGTAAGCATGTATGTATATATAAATACATATATATATATATATATATATATATATATATATATATATATATATATATATATATATATATATATATATATATATATATATATATATATATATAATACTGTAAGTATGACACACTCGGAAAGAAAAAGCAACCTTGTGACAGGAGAAAATGAACATGATATTCTTAATGGTACAGAATATTCCTAAATATAAAATGTTCTGCATATACATAAATATGACAAAAGATGAATACATATTCTATTACAGGAATATTTGAACTAGAAAATACAAATAAAATTTGCATAGGGTTTTATATATACTGTTAATAAACTGAAACATTTAATTCTCATTCAAGTCATCTTAAACAGGCCATATTCTAACCTATAATTTATGACTAATAGATTGGGACATATAACAGTCATATACACTACAAACTACTTATCATGTTGTTTTCAAGTTAATACTTGAGTTAGCATTTATCAACAGAATCAGCAATTTATCAATTGCAACAGCAATGTTAATCTATAAACAAGCCTATTTTAAAACATCCTAAAAAACATGTTTATATTTATCAATTCCTAGAATTACCTATACCTAAAGATTTTTTTCACACCAGTAGCCAGCTACGTAGTGTTTGTCAGCTGTTAACTATATTAGAGGGAAATTATGGCCAGTCCATTCATGGCTATCAGAAATATATGTTAGAATTAATAATTTTATATTTTGTAAAATAAAATTTGTTGATTGGCTTATAGGGGACATATTAGAAAAAGATAGCTTTAATAAAATTACCAGAAATAACTGTTTTATATTTATCTGAAAATGAATAATTTGCAAAAGGAGGTTTGAAGGCTTGTGCATGGGAATTATGATACACTGGATTTTTGTGTGAATAATGCCAAGGCTGACAAGGATTTGATTCAGAACATTATGGATAAAAGGCAGATATGCTACAACTACATGTAAAATAAGCGATCAGTTTGTCTCTTTTCTTAAAAAGTTCATACACATTTTTTTCCATTCATAATAACAATTATTTAAATAAAATTTAAACTACCACAAACGACATTAGCTAAAATGAGAGAATCTTTTACGTAAAGTTTATTCTCAGTAAATAAAATTATAAAAATCAGAATAAAAAGTGTTTCGGACTGTTTTGAAAGTAAATCTTTTTGAAATTTCAAAAGAACTCCATCATAGGAAGATATGAACTGCTTTGTGGTCATTACCAAGGGTGTACTGGTGCTGGAATACTGTTCAGGTACTGCTTTTCCAGGAGAAATAAAAAATTGCCCTTCTATGTAAAATTTATTTTAACTTAAAGTCTGGCCTATATTTTATTTTAACATAAAAATTAATACCTTAAATTATAAAAATCAGATAACACGAAAATAGCCCTTACTTTTGGATATCTGTAGACAAATGTCAATAAATTAAGTCACTAAAACTGTAATTCGTGAAAAAAAGTTAAACATTTGACATGAAAAAGATAAGTTTTGCTTCATATTAATGCAAACACTAAAGTGGTTATACACTTTTCATAACACTGTCATATAGCCAGCAGTCTGTGGATGTGAACCACATTCATGCTGACTGCTATAATACAAAATCAAACTTTCCAGTACTGGAAAATTTACCAGTGCACCCCTGGTCATTACTCTAAAATAAATAAATATATCAAGTTGTTGTAAAACAAGACAAATTGTATAGTATCAACTCATCATCTTATTGTAATTTAACAGTAGATCCACAGAAATAATTCAAAGCCTACAATTATGTTGTGATCATTTTCACAAATCACTTAATTTTTCTAAGAAGCTGATTTTATTTTACTCCCTAATTAAACTTTTTTATGCATTAACATTCATCTAAAAAATTTTACAATTCCTTTTTTAGCTGTACAAACAACCTTAAAACTACTAGGATAGTAAGATTTGCTTCTGTTTATTCAAAATATACTTGTTCATCAATAGTATTATGTGTGCTGCTGTAAAAAAAATAATATATATAATTACAAAAAAAATATTAAAATAAAAAGACAATCTACAATTTAACATACATATTTAGTCTTGGCTGGAGAGACTAGTCAACAGAAATATTTTCATCGATTTTCTAATAAACTAATCCATTTTACCATGCTAATTATTAAGCAATTCGATAATATGATGCTAATTCGATATACATAAGTCTTTCAGATCTTGTCTTTTCACAATCAAATTGTAAAAATCTCATTCTTTCTCACAGCTTAATCATGAAGTCCTAATTTTTAGTTTCATAATTCAGGGGCCTTTAAAAGGGTTGGAATTTTTAACCCCTGTTGATCAGTAGTGAAGATTTTGCAAAACTATTAACTTTCAATGACAAACTAAATCCAATTTACATGAATACACATTTTACTTGATGTTTTTTAGTTAAATTTCTTCTTGGCAATATTCTTCACCAAGACTTAACCTGCTATTTCACACAGTTCTAACTAAAGTTACTATTAGTAGTTTATATATACAGCTAAGAATAAGCATGTATTTACAGGTGTTGAAAAGCACACTACATTTGAACAGCCTCTTTTCATTTAATATCTAATTGTTGTATGTTGTTTGTCATTGTTGGGTTTTTAAACGTTCTGAAATTATAAGATTTTTTTGCATTTTTTACCATTGGTAATGTAAGCCTGACTTTTAGTTTGAATTCTAATAATTACAAGTACAAAATTCAACTATGCGATTGTCAGCTTGAGTTACTGATTAACTTCATTCTTACTTCAATTTCATTTATCTTTTTTTTAAATTTATTAACATTATGTCTTAGATTTATTTTAATCATTTTACATGTTTTTTATGTTAACGTTTCATTATATACGTGATAAATGTAATCAGAAAACATACTATGTTTTAAAATATTACATGACTGACTTAAATATTTAATAAGTGTAAATTTACTAAGCAGGCATGTATACTATAATATTAAGGATTATTTTATCAAAAAGCTCAGCATTATAGAATTACTATAGCCATATAAATTGCAACAGGTAAAAATCAATCATTTATCAGTATGTGTTCTACTGAACTGTATAATATGATTTTATCAAAAAGATTTTGACTGAAGAAAGGGAGTAAAAATGAATCTACAGCAGAGGAAAAAGTCTGGGAGGTACCATGTGGAGTTGAAAAGGTATGTTTATATTTTTAATGTGTGAATTTAAAAATTCTGCAATCAGTGGAAAAAATCTAAATTATGTTTTTGTTGGTACTGTAAAACAAATTTATTTGCTTGTATTCATCCATGTGTTTTATTTATACTACATTTTGTTTATATTTAGAATTCTTCACATTGTTTTGATGCAATAAGATCATTTCATTGATGTACTTGTGCTAATGTATTATTTTGTGTATAAGATTGTCTTTCGCATTTCTGTGACAAGACACACTTATTCAAAACATTCATATCACTCTAATTCACATGCACTTTTAGAATGATGATTTATAGACTATTCAACATACCCAAAACACATATAACTGAATACGCTAAAATACCTAATACATACAAAAGAACAAAACACAATTAATAAACTCATCCACAAAATAAATAAAAGTAAGAACAAGGATAAAAAAAATAAATACATACATCCCATAACATACATAAACAAAGATTCAGAATAAATTCCTCATAAATTTAAGAAAAGCTGGATACAACACAAAGGGCAACTGAAATGTAATGCATAATGGAAAGTAACAGAATGAAATTTCACTCATAGTGACAGTTGCTGCCATCTTGTAGTTTCATTTACCTACTACTGACCCATGTCCTCTCATTTTCTGTCAGTTGTCTTTGCTGTAGTCGATATGCCTGCTACGTTAATGAATCAAAAACAACTGAATTTTTTAACAGTAGAAAAAGTGAATGCTAGTGACATTAATAGTTGTCTAAAAGCCGTTTATGGTGATGAAACCGTAGACTGAAGTACTGTGGGTAGGTGGCACTAAAATTCTGTGCATCAGAAGTCGATAAGGCAAATATTGAGCATGAACCTCACAGTGTTGGACCAGTTTCTGTGATTGAAGAGAAGCATCAAAAGGAGGTGGAAACACCTCTTCAATGCTCACTCACTTACACTGCACGCAACCGTTGAGGCTCTTGTGAAGCTTAAATTTGAATCTATTACACATCCTCCATACTCACCAGATTTGATGCCCAGGAATATTCAATTCTTTCTGCATTTAAAGAGGTAAAGGTATTTATTTCAGCATGGATGATGAACTGAAGCGTGCAGTGAAGTCGTAGATCAAGGAAAGACCACTGATATTCTTCATTGACAGAATCAGAAATCTGGTTTGCTGTTGGGAGAAATATGTAGTAGTAAATGGTGACTACGTAGAAAAATAAATATAAGTTTTTTTAGCTAATAAAAAGTACTTTTACGTCATATGTGTTTCATTTGACTATCTCTTTTCAATAATGAATGATTGTGCATTACATTTTAGCCACCTCTTGTATAACTTTCAGGATAAAATGTAAAATAAAACAAAATAAACCAATTAATCAACACTTAACTAATACAGTTTAAAATAAATAAACTGCCTGACTTCACAACATTCTATATTGGATAATCAGGAAATACAGTTTCAAATCCCAATGCAGTTACAATAAACAAAACAAATATAAACACATGAAAGCTTTATAAAAAAGAGTCAATTTTTGCCAACCACTTGCAGAAACAAGCTATAAATATACCAACATTATCAAAAGAGAATTGACAGTAGATGCAATATATATGGATATGTAAAAATTATAAATGAATGCAAATAGAAATCTACATACTTTCAATTTCTGCTGTAAAAAATAACTTTTTCTTAAATATTACTTTTATACATCCAATTAAATGAACTTGTAAATTATTTTTTATTATCAAACCAAAAATGCAATTTTTCCAAATATCTCAACCCCAGGGACATCTAGCAGGTCCATTTTTTTCAGAGGTACTTCTTTCAAAGTGAGTACTACATATTTTGAATATGAGCCCAATCAAACTATAAATACAATTTTCTGAAATATCTCGATCCCAGTGCCACTTAGCGGGTCCAAACTAATTCAGAAACCTTTACGGGTGTGCGCACAACAACTCAACAAAGTTTCATTGTAATCGGATGATTGGTATAGGAATGCATATGGGACAAACAAACAAACATTTATTTTTATATATATACTTGCAGACCTGGCAATGCTTTGCTATTGCTAGATTTGAGTATATATATATATATTTATAGATTAAATGAACACAATTGAAAATTTGATAAAACATTAAAAAACTGAACATTACGGAATTCACAAAATTTAACCTTTCACTTTATCCATTCCCCCTATTACCCCTTTCCCATTTCCCTTTTTCTCTAATGCTCCCTTTCCCCATTTCCCTATTTTATTTCTCCCTTTTTCTTTTTTCAATTTTTCCCTTTCACCCCTTTTCCTGTGCATAAATTGGTCTGGTAGTTTTTTAGTCTATAGCGGGCTCACATTTGAACAATGCTTTTCATATATATATATATATATATATATATAGAAGAAGAAAGTCTTGTGTGTATATTTGCTACTAAGTTTTGTAAATACCTTGACACTGGTGCCACCTAGTGGGTATGGTTTTTGCAAAAATGTTTTTTTCATGTAACTAATATATATTCTGAATATGAGCCAAATCAGTCCATAAATACAATTTTTCTAAATATTTCAACCCCCAGTGCCACCTAACGACTCCATTTTTCGCAAAAAATATTTCTTTTCAAGTAACTAATATACGAGGTGTGATAAAAAAATACGGTGAATGAATTTTTATAGCGGCAACTGCCGACGCTACATCCATATGCTGTAATTTGTCCAATAACGTGATCAAGTGAGACAGGCAGGGACAAGTTGTAACACTGTTTTAAGTTGCAAAAGAGTGCCAAAGAAGCTCGCAAAATGTTAGAATCGGTGTACGGCAATAATGTGGTAACTTTGAAGACTGTGTACAAGTGGTATGACCGGTTTAAAATCGGAAATGAGTCTGTTGAAGACGAGCAGCGTGGGGGACGTCCAGTAACCTCAAAAACAGTTGAAAATGTGCAAAAAGTGAAAACAATGGTTCGTTCAAACAGGCGAATGACTATTCGAGAGCTATCAGAAGATCTTAACATCTTGTACAGATCCGTTCAAAGCATTTTAACTAATGAATTGCAAGTAAGACGAGTGAGTGCAAAATTTGTTCCCAGACTTTTGAGTGATGAACAGAAGGAAAATCGTGTGTCAATTTGGACGGAGTTGACAGGTTGTCTTCATGCAGATCCGGACTTCATGGCCAAAATTGTAAGTGGAGATGAAATTTGGGTCTATGGCTATGACCCTGAGACCAAAATGCAGAGTTCCCAATGGAAAACCAGTTCATCTCCTCGCCCTAAAAAGGCACGTCAGTCAAAATCCAACATCAAGGTCATGCTCAATGTTTTTTTCGATAGTGAGGGCATAGTGCGATCAGAGTTCGTTCCAAGGGGAACAACTGTAAACTCTGAATTTTATAAGGGTATACTGCAATGTTTGCGAAACGACGTACGAAGAAAGCAACCAGAAAAATGGACCCATGGCTTCCTTCTTCACCACGACAACGTGCCGTGTCACACCTCCCTTCTCATTCACGAGTTTTTGGACGAAAGAAGTGTTCCTGTCTGTCCACATCTGCCATACTCACCGGATTTAGCACCATGCGACTTTTGGATCTTCCCAAAAATTAAAACTGTGTTTAAAGGAAAACGTTTTGACGTTTATTAAAAACGTGTTTTTAATAAAAAATTATTCACCGTATTTTTTGATCACACCTCGTATATTCTGAGCCAAATCGGACCATAAATGCAATTTTTCCAGTGCCATCTAGAGGGTCCATTTTTTGCAGAAGTAATTCCTTCCATGTAAGTAACAAATTCTGAATATGAGTCAAATCGAACCATAAATACGATTTTTCAAAATATGTCGACCCCAGCGCCACCTAACAGGTTCAAACTAATTCAGAAACCTTCACAGGTGTGCGCACAAAAACTCACCAAAGTTTAATCGCAATCAGATGAATGGTATAGGAACGCATATGGGACAAACAAACAAACATTCATTTATATATATAAGATTAGATTTATTGTATAGCAAAAAAAACTATTATTTATTAAAGCTATTTGCTCCTGCATTCATGTTTTGAATCTAATGTACCTACTCTATTACACCAAAAACAAAAAACGGTGCGATATAGAGCTTACGGATACCAAAGTCTACCTTACATACGTTAGACTGATTTCAACAAACTACTTTTTTCCATCTGTCAGTCAGATATGAGTAAAAAATTGTGAAATTAGACCCCTTAAAGCAAAGCAGAACAATTTCTTCTTTCTTTTATACAAATTGATGTTCAACACAACATAGTCAAATGATTTTGACAAATCTTAAAGTGTCAGAAATATTTGAGTTTAATTCTTTAGAACATTTGGAATGACTGATTAGACTGCCTGGATTGAGTTTTTTCTGTTCGGAAACCAAATTATTTGAGAATGTTATTTATTACATTCTCTCAGCTGATTTTTAACAGCAGATTAAAAATTTACAAGATAACTGAAAAAATTGATACAGGTCAAAAACTGATTTGATTCCAGAGGATTACCTTGTTTAAAAACAGGGTTAACTTATGAGCAGTTAAGTACTCATTATGGTTGTCCAATGGGTGGACAGACAATGCTGATGGGTGGTGGTTAGACATTGCTGCGCCACATTATGCCAACTGAGGCAATGTCTTTCAGGTGATTACTGGTTGGCCTAGTGTGTTTAAAAAAGGATTGTAAAAAAAAAGTATTTATTAGGGAAACCCACCAGGTTGATCTAGTGGTGAACGCGTCTTCCCAAATCAGCTGATTTGGGAAGACACTCATACATATCATCCTCTGAAGTAATACCTAAACGGTAATTTCTGGAGGCTAAAACAGCAGAAAAAAAAGAAAAAGTACTTAGGGAAATAACCCTTACTCACAAAACTAGTAATGGAAATGTTATCAAATCTATAACTTGTTTAACCATCTGTGTCAATACTATGAGAATCACTCATGCAGTTCATCATCCAGATTATTACAAATTGACTGACAGATTTCAAGAGAATGAATAAGAAATCTCAGTACCAACATTTTTATAGCAGACATCCATCTACATCAGCATTTATTGTTTAATAGATTTCAATTACTTAATAGAATCAACAAAAACATGTTTAACAGATAAGGAAAAAACTAAATTTGTTTACATGACTTTGCAAGACATGACACTTTTCACCACCTTGCACTTCTTGTTTGTGTTTTTCATACAGTTTGTATTAATTAACATTTTAGGATAATTGATTTTACATTTTTTAATGGGAATAATTTTCCTTGCTTAAATCAGTGATATCGTGTTTGTAAATTATATACAGAGCTGCTCATAACAAAGTGCTGTTACTACCAGTGCAGATGAATCTGACATTAAGAAACATGAAAACTATATTTTAAGAAAACATTTTATAAGTAAAAAATATTATATGACTTCCAAAGGAATTTATTTAAAGAAGGAAACAATAAAATTCTCTTCAGTATCACTATTATTTTAACCATTACATATATAATTCAGCTTTATGAACTTTATTATTATAAAAATTCCAAGCTCTACCTTTGTACATATAAGAATGAATTATTGTGTCCTTTATACTTCCTTGTATGAAGTCAAGGAAGTATTGTGATCGCCAAAAACTTTGGTTTTCAGATTTCAATGTAATATCATTTTGACCATCCCTGAATCAATTTTGACTAGTTTCGGCGTGACATCTGTATGTACATGCGTATGCATCTTGCATAACTCAAAAATGATTACCTGTAGGATGTTGAAATTTTGGATTTAGGACTGTTGTAACATCTAGTTGGGCACCTTCACTTATGATTGCAATCGACTGGACCAAAAGTTTACAAAATCCAAAAATATGGATTTTGAACTTTTTCTTAACTGCAGTAATAAGCCCTCATTGAGAGCTTTACAATGATATATCATAAGTGGTACTTATTTTCATTTGTTCCAGAATTACAGCCAAATAAAATTTTAATTAATGTAATATTTAGATCTTACAAGGGGAAGGCACATCGGTTCAAATCCAATTTCATCTCCTTTTTTTTAATTTAAATATATTGATTTATTAACCTCTGATTGTAAAAAAAAATTTACAATACATAATAATTCAATAAAAAAAATATCAGAAGTTATCAATGAAATAAAATTTTATGTACTTTTCATTAAAAAAATGTGTATATGTAATTTAATAGGCATACAAGGAAGTCATGTTGTGTACACATCAGATTTTTACTGTCAAAAGTATAGTTTTTTTCTTTTAACTGAGTCAGATTTGAAAACAATGTCAATTTTGGACACATATTTTGCTTTCACTGCACAGTAATTATTATACTGGGTGGAAGTCAACCAATCAATTACTAAAATAAAACAGAAAAATGAAAAAAAATTGATTATGTTCATGATCATAAAACTAAACATCATTATAAAATTTTAATCTATATTGTTATGTTTAATTCCTGTAGAATTTTTAACTCATTGTAAAGCTGTTAAATCTAATAAATAATAATGACAGTTTTTTGTAGCAAAGTTTTACTTATTTTCATTGACTTTAAAATTGATTAGTTTTTTTATTGGATGTAGTTAGCAGAACTAAATCCACATAGGAGAAAATAAATTATAACATCAATCAATAATTTAAAAATATAAATTGGTATGATAAAACATTGAAATAGATATATTCAGAAAACATTTAAAAAATACCACTATTTATTAAAACCTCAATTCATTCATATGTGTGCTAAATAAACATTTACAAAAATATGATCCATAGAGTATAAAATTTATATTCAACGTAATGCGTAACCAAAATAAACTTCAATTAAATTATGAAATATACCAACAACATAATTATAATGGTTGATTTTAATTAAAAATTCTCAAATCAATGGATATAATAATTTTATTAAATAAAAAGAAAGAGCTAAGCTATGTCAAATTTTAGGTTAGTGAAATACATTGCAAAACAAGAAAGCACTCAAAACCATTTACAAGTGAGATTATTTAAATCTAGAACCAGACTGTCATATAATTATTAAATAATCATCAGTAAAAAATGAGGAAATTGTATAAAAAAAGAAATAAAAATAAGTAAATTAAAAAAAAAAATAAATATATTAAAAACACAATATTTTAATGTATAATATTCTTAAAGGGCATACAACATTTTTACTTCAAACAGGTTTATTTAATTTTGTAGTATATTATTTTATTTATTGCTCAAATAAAGAGCTGAATTTTCTCCTGATGCAATTTGTATTGTTGACAGGACTATAGTTAAAAACATATTTTTATTATGATTTAATGTTTAAAAAAACAATGTGTATCTGACAACTCTACAGCAGTAAATAAATTTTTATTATCATGATATGTGTATATCTTTGGCATTTTCCTCCTAAACATAACTGTAATACAATATTTCAAATGTTATAACAGTTACATAGATATGGAGTAGCTATGAAATGTATCAATTTCAATTTTGTGTAACTCTGTTAATATTCATCAGATTCTTTTTTGCTTATATCAAATGATCCGTTGAATTGTTCACTTTATTTGACATTTCCTTTAAACAAAAAAAACAATCTGAAAGAGTACATGTTTTGTATTTATTGCATATCAAAAGATATGCAACAAATACAAAATATATGATGAAAAATGAACTTGTAACTATGATAGTTTTGGGCACACACACCTTTATAGATGAACTAAAGGTTTTTGGATGAAAAAAAATAGTAGAGATATCTGTTACACCAATTTCATCTAAATTTATTGAATTGCTTCTAAAAACTCCAGTATACTGATTGGTAATCTCTATTACACAAGCAATCATATAAGAGTTAATAATTACAAAATATTCACAAAGTTTTCTGTGATGTGACTCAACAACACATGAATACAAACAGACACTCCATGACTGACATAAAATATAATATGGAAACAACAGAAGTTGATAACAATCATAAAGAATTAGGTCTTTTAGAGAAATAAAAAATATGAACTAGTTAAAAAAAAATTAAAAAAGGTTAATAATAATGTGTTCATCATGTTGCCACAATTGTTCTAAATATCACATCTTATCTAAAGATGGTTCATTCCTATACACATCATCGTAGAACTAGAGTTTTTATAACCTTGACCAAGTATCATAAGTTTCTCTGTGTATATAATTGATCTAATAAAATGTTGACAGTGAGCCTCCACAACTGCTATTTTTTTTTTTGTAAGTATTCTCGACTTTTTCAAATTTCTTTGCAGGAAATAGACTTTTTTTTAATATGAAATAACATCTAAACAGTACACTCAAATAAAATGACTGAAAAATTAATTTAAGATAACCAGAGAATCCAAATTAAATCTTAAATTCCTTGCTATAACAAAAAAATAAAAAGTATTCATCTCAAAAAAATAAATTCCAGAATGATCTAATTGAGTTACTGAAAGTTGTTTGTTTAGTTTAAGAAATCATATAAAATGTTACCATCATATCTTTGCATTTCTATCTCATACAACCAATAAAAATAGTAAACAATTTTTTAAAATATTAGTATGTAAAGAAGTAAAGGTGTGGTGTAATAGTATGGATAACTATTCTAAAGAAAAGTAAATAGTCAGATTAGTAAAACTGAATAATACAAGTAGTCCAGTGAGCTGTTTTCAACCAAAATTTTTTTTAACCTGATACAGTTCACAAGAAGTAGTGCAGAAGGGGTAAGAAGTTAATTTTTAGAAAAAAAAAATCAGCTCTCAGTTACAACTGGTTTATTCACAAAATTATAATAATTTTCAGCTATCTCAGGATGGTAGGAGACAGCAGCTTGTTTACAAGTATACAGAGTAATTTTTATAAAGAAAATAAACTGTTGAGGTAATATCACTTCTTTTTTTTTTTAAATTGTGAAAGAAATATTTTTGACGTCTTTGAAAGCTGACTCATTCATTAAACCTCGTATTTATGTCTGTACAGCATTAAGCCAACATACAAGTTCAGAAATTAAGGAGTCTTTTCTGTTGAGATCTTAAATTTTTTCATTCAATGTATAAAACAGATTTTGATAAATGACAGTTCATAAGATAACTGCAAGAAAAAACTATTTTTGAGTATTATACCAATTTTATTTATCATAGAGCACTGTATACCAGGTCAAATTTCATTAATATTAAAATGTGTATGATTTGCTCAAAATATTGACTTAAATAAGTATAAAAGTTGCTATAGTTCATGGGCTTACACAGCACATGAACTTTAGCTCAGTTAAAGATCCCTTTGAATCATTTTTCACTTATAAAATAGAAATGAAAATACCTCAAAATGGCCTCTAAGATTTTTTCCATCAGTGAAGGCAATTTCAAAAGTATTTATAAAATATAGCTTGAAAAAAAAAGACTAGTTAATTATACAGTTAAATATTACTGCTTGTAAAAAATTGGAATGATACCTTTTTCACATTCTAACAGCATACATACATTTCATAAATCATTATATTAAACAAACATTTGTGTTATTCTAGAAATTAAAATTTTATTACAAATAAATACGTTAAAAATTAGGCTACATTTTGCTGGTATGTGAAATGAATATATGTACTAACATGCCAGTTGAATAATTTCTAAATTAAGCTAGAACATAATTATCAATGGCAAATTCAGAAGGATAAATAAATAGACGTCACCATAGTGGTCAAACAAAAGAAATAAGTTTACAGTGAATAGAACAGAAGTGCTATTTTAATAAATTACATAGAACACTGATCCCAAATTCTAATTGTTAATGTTTAATGAAAAGCAAGATACATTGTTAAAATACAAAGGATGTAGAAGAAATTAAATAAAATAAATCTGAAACTCATTATAACTTACTAGATTCATAAGAATATAGAGAACAATGCAGAGGTAAGATATAAAAAATACAGAATACCATTTTGATACTGCGTATGCCGGCATCATCACATCAGGGAAACTGCAAAATAAACAGTTTTGATTAAAATTCTATTGCAAATTCCACCATCCAATTCATTTGAAATGTACATAATAATTTTTCATGTTTAAACTTAATTTTTTTTTTTGTTTTCTAAAAATGTTATACTTTTTTGTTATTGTATTTGTTCATATTTTACTCTGTAACTATTATGTCAAAGACAAAAGTATAACACAGTTTTCCACCAACAGTACAGAATTCAACAATACTTCTTACTTATTGTTTTTCCATTTTAAAAGCGCTTTCGAGGATATCCCTCATCATCAGTTAATAAAAACTTTTTAAAATCACATATTAAACTGAAAAACATTGAAATTGTTGCATATTATAAAAATATGAAGTCAAAAAATTAAAATTAAATATTTCACATAAAATATTTTATTTTAATTCTTTGACTACATATTTTTATAATATGTGATAATTTTAATGTGTTTGAGTTTAATCTGTGATTTTAAAAAGTGGTTATTAACTGACGATGAGGGAAACTCTTGAAAACGCTCTTAAAATGGAAAAGCAATAAGTATAAGGGAAGAGGCATTGTTCAATTCTGTACTGTTGATGGAAAACTGTGTTATACTTTTGTCTTTGATATATATATATATATATATATATATATATATATTTCTGAAATTAATCTTTTTAAGATTTATATTATTCTCCTGTACTGTTAAATTATATTAAATAAACTACCTAGTACAGAATACTGAGATAAGACAAGAATAAATATATATATCATAAAAAGATTCATATCAGTGAAATAATATATACATAAAACACACTGAATGTCTTTTCATAATCATGTAAAAAGATTTATATGAATATTTAATATTTGTAGTTATGCTACATCACTAAAATTTGTGTTTTCAAATTTACCAACTAACATTCATGGATCTATAATTTATCATATTCTCCATTTCCATAACTCTTATGCTGCGAAGATGATAATTTTTCTAATGAATTAATTTTTGAAATTGATAGGCATTCTACTTTTAAAAATGGGCTGCTTAAGATTTTAGATCAGTTTAATTTCTTTTATCATATTTGTAATCTTGCATATGTTTCTTAAACTTCTGGCTTGTTGTAACTGTCAATTTTTCTCTATATGGTATGACAATATTCATGTAATATTTAAAATATATATATTCATAATTTTGTAATAATATATATATTTGTGTATATAATGAACTTCTGGAAACACTAACAATAATAAAAGAAAAAAATATGTCAGCTGTACAATAAGTGTATTGAAATTATATATTAACTAACAGAAAAATTTATCTTCCCCGGTTAGGTGTCTGCAATAAATGAGTTGAAAACTGGATGTCTGATTGCTTGATCAATAACATTTTGGTAAGCATCTTATTTCCTGTTCACTTTTCAGTAAAAGTGGTTCATATAAAATAAGACTAACTTTAAAATAAAAAAAGGATAAGCATTTTTGTTAGAAAGTGGGAGCACATGGGAATACAAAAAAAATAAATCATTATACACAACAGAAACCGAACACATGATCAGAATAAAGAAATGTGAAATTTATGGCAATTTTTTCAAGATTTATAATAAATGATAGTAAACTAAGAATAATTTAAGTTGCCTAGTGGATGATGTAACAGATGAAAATTAACCTCTGTAATATTTTAGAAGACTTCTAATTTCATACAAAGGTGTAAATTTTTCAAATGACAACACTAGATAAACAAATAATATAAAAAAATAATATTGCCTAACCGAAACAAAATGACTTGTCATTTTTGTGTAATTTGTTTTACATGTCCGTATATGGTGAGAGTTTACTGGCAGTTTGTAATGTTAACAACCATTTATATTATTTCAGCTATATCTCTGTTACTTATTTATGAGCCAATAAATAAAAGCAGGCAATTTCATGTCAATAAAATTATAACAAAAAAAAGAAGAAAATTCATAGAACAAAATTATTTGAATTTTTAATACAAGCAGTAGGAGAAAAATAGATTTAAATAAACCCATGATCATTAAATGCTATATCAGAGAGAAAAACTGTTAAGGTTGTCTTGAAGATTTGTTTTTTCGCATTATAGTTTCCCTCTTCCAATTATAAGGTAGTTACTGATACTTTCTGACTCTGTTTACTTATTGAATAATTAACTATTGATTACAATTACTATTATATAATTACACTGTATTTGGGATTGTCATTATAAAATATAATTATATCACATATCTACAAATATTACCACACTTACTCAGTGGAATATTGTGATAAGTCTACTGTACAGCAACTTCTATTTTTACAAAATAATTGCTTCTGTTAGTTTTACAAAACCATAAATTAATTCTTTATCTGGAACAAAGTGGGACAATAATTTTGAAAATACAAGTTACACTGCAGCAGATTTATCTTTAAATAACAGATAACTGATCTAGCTGAAGAAAAAACTGTACAATATTAAAAAATATTTATTATGAAAAAGCATAATCTCACAAAATATTTAAAAATCTTTTTGTGAAAAGTAATTTATCTGATAATGCATAAATATATAAATAAAATGATAAATAAATACAGTATGTATAAGTTTTAATACAGTTTTGGTAACAACAAAGATAGTTTCAAACATTAAAAAATAATTTCCATAATGCAATATGGAAATTCTACATTCATCTCTTAAGCGATTCAATAATGACAATTAAAATTAAGGGCTAGTAATATTAGATATGAAAGAGTACAAACCCAGTTTAACTTACTTGGCAGTTGTTAGGAGAACAAACATTGTTACAAAACTATTGTATAATGTGCTGAACTGCTCATTATGAGGGTACTCAGAAAACAAGTGGTAACCAAGAAGTGCGTAAAGAGCTACAAAAAATAAAATTAATGCAAGCATATCCAATATAGGAGGCAATGACTGCAGTATCTGTCTAATACATCTACGAACACCGCCGAGATGTCTGGTATCAACAAGAAAGATCGGACGTAAGGCTCTTGTCGCCCGAAAATGGCTTGACTGTCGAATTAGCACTACTATTGCTTCCATTACCATAATTCCCAAGGTAATGCACTGCAAATAAACCAAAACAATTTCTTTTATAACAAAATTAATTTAATTAAAAAAGTTTTTTTGGTGATAAATGCAGCAATATATAACAATCATTTTACTTTTAACATTTTTCATTAAAAAGTGAAAAAACAACCTACACTTACCTGGTAAAGACTTGATGGAAGGAGATGTGATTTAAACAGGCTAAATACATTATAGCAAATATAGGTCTCTTAAATTATACGCTTTAAATGTTTTAAATTCCGAGATATTTTTAAGAATTCTATTCATATTAAATAAATATTTATTGACTGTATTTCTACGAGCTACAGCAAAAATACAAAGCTGAGGATGATTTAATTTTTTCTTTGTATATTACACTGATGTTACTTGTCATGATTCTAGATAAGATGTTAAAAACTCTGATCAGAGAGTCCTTCTGTGGGGTTATTGTCTCTCCTTCTATCCTCTCCTAAGTGCATTTACAACAATGTAACATTCTGTCAGAAACAAAATAAAAGTGGGCATTATTATTATAATAATTCATAATTTTATGTCTGGGAAGTGGGTTAGTTTGAAAATGGTAGTCCATACTTAATAAAATATATATAAAAATGACACCAAGCAGTTTATGGGAGTAAGAGTAAAGAACTGATATAATAATCAGTTATCAATGAAAAGTCTAGAAAGACTTTCCCAAAAGAACATTCTTATTTTTTATTAATTCATTTTTAACAAAGTTATTATATGTAACATTTACTTACACTACACATGCTGAATTAATATAAGTTATTTATCTTATGTTTTGGTGGTTCATAGCATATTTTTTTTTTCAATTATTAAAAATATTTTTTCCACCATTATTATTTATATATTTTAAGCATGTTAGTAAACCCTACATTAGCGCATTTGAACCAAGTTTATAGCTTAAACCATTGTGTAAGTTTAATTTTGATGGTCATTTTGAGGTGAACCCAATGTCTATTTGTGTATCTTTGTAATCTTCTAACAATACTTAATCCAAATTCAAAATCAAAACCAAAATCTGAGACAAGTGTTCACATACATACATACATACGTATTGAATTCAATAACGAACTATTCGTTTGTTGAACATGTGAATAAACAGTGGGTACACACAATGCCAAATTAAACAACTACATAGAAAACTTACTTTAATCATTGTTCGTTTATGGTTTAATATTGTTCTCCACCCAATCCATCTTAATTTTAAAGCTACCTCAATTCCAATAATGGAAAGACAGAGCAGTTCTATTGTTCCATGTACGCCAACTGGAAGCTGAAAAAATGTAAATTATTTAATTAAAATTGCATAATTAAAAATTATTTATTTTTACAATATGGAAAAAGCAGCAGTGTTCATTACAAGGAAAATATTCTGTACCTAATTAAAAATTTGGATTGTTATCCTGATTATGCCTTTATCAAAATTGTTTAGAAAAGAAACGCATCTTAAATGGCTATTTTATGATAATACACTTATTATTACAATAAATGTAACTATACATTTTTAGAAAAGTAGAGATAATAAATATGTATTAATGATAATAGTATAAAGTTCATTATAAGTGTATTTAAGTTAATAAACATTATCATACAATTTTAGAAAATATAATAAAGAAACATTAAACGAGGACTTGCACAGGTAAAATGATTTTTTGAATTTGTTCATTAATACCTTAGAGGTTTATATAAGATAAGCCTCTTAAAAGAAAATATTTCTGTTTCTACAACATGAAAAATATATTTAAACAAATTAAAACTGTGTGAAAGTTGATTGGGTACCCATTATTTTATTTAATTAAATACTGCATAACAATTTTTATTCCTTTATTTCCACACCCTGTTTTCTTTTTTTTCGTTTGATTTATTGACTTTTTTTAGCTCAATTTATTTATTTTTTTAAAAACTTTTTGGCAGTCACGTTTTTTAATTTTTATAATTGTTTTTATTATTTATTACTTTTCGGTGATCATAGAGAGAATTCACAATTCTAAAAATTATGGATAGTATGTATTTAACGTACTGGGGCACATGAGGAAACTGTAAACATTTCAATTTACCTTAATTTAATTGGCGTATACTTACAGATTTCTTAACCAATTGAATTCTTCAAGAGACTTTTTATTGTCTGGATTATAACATCAATTCTCTGGGATCCAAACCACTAATAGCTACATTTTCCAATTGTCTCACGCGACTCAATGCTACATAGGCCGGAAGCAAGATAAGCAATATCTATTAATGCCAATTTCTATTATTAAGCTCAGTACGATCAAAGGTCTTTTCTTATTTATTAAAATAATCTATTATGTATCATCCATCTTTTATAGTAAGCCAGAAGATAAATCTACAATCATTAATTATATCAACAAATAAGTCTTAATTTCAAACCTTTCAAAATCTTTGAAAAAATTACAATTTCTTTTTATAGAATATTTCATTTGGAAAGGTGTAGTAAATTATTATTTAATTGTTTTATCAGGATGGAGGAAAATCTAATCAATGCTAAAGTGGAATTGAGCCAATATCATATCAAATGTTTTTGATAAAGTTGGTTTAATAGTTAACAACGCATTAAGATTGGGGGACACAAAAATTCATTAACAGCATTCTTCAAATCAAGAAGCATGGTGCATTGGTTTGTTTGCTGTAAGTGCTCACACTTTTAGTTTTAAAAGTAAATCGTTACAAAATGTTTTGATAATACATTATCATATTTTAAATATATAAATTTTTTTACTCTTATTCATAGATGTATAATCAGTTTTATACTCTTGCATCCCTGTTCCATTTTTCACCTTTTTGCGATTTTTAAGATTGGATACATGCTATCTCAAAATTTACTTGGATGGTGGAGTGGGGGGTTATGTTTGGTATATTAAATAGGGGGAAACAGCTTGTTAGCTCCTCCGCTCTGTTCTGTCATCAGTAGAGCCATATCATATATGCAGCAGTACCATGATACATGATATACAGCCAACATATCACCCAATATAACCATTATATTACCATTTTATAACAATTTATATTTATTTATTTTAAAAATATAATTCAACCAAAATTAACCAACGCATTGCTAACCTTGACTAATTAACAAAGTAATGTTTGAGTATTTAAATAATAATTCAGTAACTATTGCAATTATTTATTCATTTAAATAATCAAAACATTATTGTTAATTAGTCTAACATAATTATTAATTACAAAGCGTACACTAAATTCAGTTAATTTATATCTATAATTATATGCAGCAAACTTTTGGGTTATTGTTAAATATCACCCGATATCAAAAAATATCAAAATAATAACATATTCATAATCAGCATGTAAAACAGATCTAGAATCGATCATTTTTAGACAATTTTTTTCAAACTGTGGTACCACCTAAATTACAAGACAGGAATTAGTTTTTCATTTAATACAATAATGAACAGAAAATACAAGAATTAAAATTTATTATTTTATGTTGCTTAAGTTAAAATTTTTGTTTTGTATAATATTATATTATTTTTTTTTCTCTTTCATTTTTTGTTAACTGCTTTATCTTTTATACAGTTTTACATCTCAGTTTTCTTTATTTTAGTTTTGTATTTTTTACTGGTGGAAATAGAGAGCTACAGACATTTGAACACCATATCCCGTAGGAATTACTCCTAATTCCTTAAGGAATGCCTTAACCATATGATTTTTTTCTTTATTTAACATTACCTACAATAAATGAAAAAAAAAAAAAAAAATACTGTGCTGTAACTATTAATAGTAAAGTAACAAAAAAAAAATAAGGTATAATTAAATGAAATATGACTTGCTTAAACCAGAACTTACTATCTATTAGGTAATGACAGTCAATTTAAGCTGCTGCTTTAGTAAGTTTTCATTTTACGGATCACAGTTGCTAACAAAACATTCTAGTAATATTACAGTAATACTGTTATGAAAATTATATTATCAGTTTAACACATTTGTAATGATGCATTTATAAGTATTTGTATTTTTTATCTTGAAATGTCTTTTCGTATTTTCTATTTCAGATAACCTTGTAAAATACATAACATATGTACGTAATATATTTAAAACAAGTAATATTTAAAAAATACTTTATACTTATGATGTTTATGTAAAACCTTTATTTTTCAAGATAAGTGTTATTTAAATTTAAATAAAAAAAAGTCAATGATTTCTTTATTCAATAAAAAGAAATCTCCAGCAGTTTTATCAGCCACTTAGTGACATCTGTTTGACAGCACTTGACCAGGACTTTTAAAATGAAGAATATAAAATTTCTTTTAATTTAAAAAGTAAATTAAAATTACTGAGAGTCAAATCAGAGCTGTGATTGTAATACAAAGTTTATGGAATTTATAAAAAATTTAATAAATTAAATGTAACTGATTAGAAACAATTCTATTATGAAACAATTAGTTTTATTTAATCTTTAAATTCTGGTATTTCGACAAAAGAAAATCGAATTAAATTTTTCTAATGCAATTTAATTTTTCATATATAATTTTAAAAAATGTATTTTTTGTAGTTTCAATAATTTAAGATGTATATCAGTATTATACATCTTAAATAAGAAAAAGAATTCATCTGTTCATATTTTATTAATTATAAACAATTCTTTAAAATTTCCAATATATTCATTAGGAATAATGCATCTGTAATATCTACTGGTGTTGAACATACACTACTGTTCTGTTATGTTTTCTACTGGTTCTTCTTGTTAGGCCTTCAGTTATGTGTTATAACTCTCAGTGGAATAAAGAATAAAAATATGTATATGAACAAAGTTTTGTGCTCAGACTGATATATATATATATATTAATTTCTAGCTTTATGACCTTGGAGAAGCTTTTGGAAATATTTTAACAAAGATGAGGCTGGTGAAATGAAGCTGAAAAAACATCAGATTCTTGCTGAGATCTGAACTCAAGACCACATAAGCAAAAAAATCTTCTTATCATAAATTCAATGTGGGTTGCAAGAGACCTGCATTGTGCCAAAAATATCTTATTCAAAACTTCTACTCTTACAAATCATAGAATCAAGAAATCTTAAATTCCAATAATAAAGTTGTAAGCTGCATAGTTACCAGAAGACCCCATGACACAGATGAATACATTTATATGAGAGCTCAGTGACATGTAACACACAATAGTTGAAACATCAGTGTTTCAGGAAACATGTTAATATAATGATATAAATCATGTATAGAAAATATATAAAAACAATGGCTCTAAAACTGACATCCATACACAACAACTGAATAGCAAAGTTTTATTTATTACAATTTAATGATTTAAAGCAATTTAAGAAGGAAAACAGTTATAAGGAATGACAAAGGCTTACATAAACTAAATTTAAAAACCTGAAATGCCGGAACAGCTGGATCTTCACCCAAGGCGAGAGCTAAAAGAAGAAGAGACGTTGCAAGATCTAGGCCGTAATACCAATGATTGTGTACTGACAGGTAAGCAGGTAATGCTTCTGGGTAACATGGATGTGAATCAAATTTCTCATTGTTTTCACCTTCCTGCAAAGTTTTAAAATAAATCATCTTTAAAAAACATTTTCACAAAAATCTTGTATGACATAATTATTCATGATACTTATGATTAAATATCAAATAATGATAATTAACATCACAAAATTGAATAATTTAATTAAATACTAAGTAATGGAAAAAAACTCAATTTAAAATAAGTAAATAAACAAATAGACAAATCCACTTGTTAAGAGAACCTTAAAAACTTCATAATATTTAAGCAAATGCTAACTAAATATTATTAATAAAGATTATTTTTTTTCTTAATATAAGAATATAAGTAGTTATACTCACTCAAACAAACAAGACTCTCAATACAATACTCTCAACACAATCAAACGCTGCTTTACCACTGTTGTAAAAAAATACTTATATCAACTATTAAACATTAAAGCCATTGACTTAACTACTCAGAATTTTTTTTTATAATTTGTTTAAAAATCAATTTTTGTGCATAGTATGTAAGTTTAATAATGTGATGAAAGGTATATGCTCAAACCAAAAAGTCTCAGATTAGATAGGTTAAGGACTTACAGATCACTGGTTGCTATGTTTATATAATGACTAATGTAGTAATGTTATAATAAATATTATTTAAAATATTGAATTAAGTTTATTTTCTTGTTAAGTCAAATGTTACTGTAGTTTGTTAAAAAATAATTTCCTTTTCCAGAGTGACGTTCCTGATACCTCTGGGAAATACAACCCACTGTATTTTGCAATACTCATATTGTGAATTTCAACCTGCCATCATACTTTTCTTTTATCGACATAACGTGAATTAAAATAAATTTGGATAAAAGGAATACATGTTTATATGTATTTACTATTTCATAACAAATTTAGAAAAATGTTCAGAAAAAATATTCAAAAAAATCAACTGTTGCTCTAAGTTACTGTTAAGTTGTAAATGTTTATTTTTTGTCAAGTCATTTATTTGTGCAGTTTGTTGAGTGCTTTACCAGTACTTCTGAGTTATTTTTGTTTTATATATTTCTTAAAAACTAAAACTTGTATAAAAGCTCAATTTTTTATTGTCATTTAATTACAACACAATACAGATATTTTGTTAAAAACTGGCAATAATTTTTAAAAAAGCTATTTGATTTACTGTTACTTTACTTTTTATTTTTTTTTAACTACACAATGATCAAATTCTTAAACTGAATTATCTATTTTTCAATTGCAGATGCTTGAACACTGGAAAATTTTATAATTTTTAACTTATTTGAAAAAAAAATAAAAAGGTTGCCCACACACCTCTAAAAATATCGCTGCTTCATGGTAATTCATTTCCCAGTGATAATCAGCATCCGATGCAGAGTCAGCAGGACTCTGCAACTCAACAACCGAACCATCTCGATTCAAACTAGCTCTGCTTCCTATCTCATTGGGAAAATCATCACTATGATCTGAAAAAGATACAAATAATTATAAACTATTATAATTAAAATTTTAACATCACTAATTTAATTACACTAATTCTAGATACAATAAAACAGTAACAATGTGAAAACATTGGAAGAGTTCAATTTTATCAGTGAGAAAAACCATAATTTAAATACTATAATACAGAAATGAATATTCAAATTAGACTTAAAAAATAACTGAGACTTACACATTACAATGACTTTAGCTGCAGTACATTAAGTTTTGAATAGATAATATTAGCTAGATGTAGTTTATTGTACTGATAGATTAATTCCATACGGTGATAATAAATCAGCAAAAGCGGCCTTTATTAATTCATTTAAACATATAATATCGGCACTCATCTAGTTTATTAACATAGATGCTTTACTTAATGGAAAAAATCAACATTTATTCTAAACCACTTGTTCATACAAAAGAGTAAACAGATGAAAAGTACAGCACATAGATAAGACTCATAATATGTGTACTTGTTATACACTATGCACAATACTACACAGTAATGTGAAAAACAAATATACCCAACTATTACTGTATTGTAAATACAGAATAATACATTACCTCTTTAAATAGTATGCATAAATGATCTATTTCTATTATAAAAACAGGCTCTCTTGTGGATGAAAATAAAAAATCTATTTGCTATTGATAATACAGTAACAATAAATTTCAGTAAGTTCTTTAACTCTTCATAAATTTGTAAATTTACACTACTTTAAAATTTTATTTCAAATTTATACAGTTTTATCACGTGTTTTTTTTGGCGTAGTAACTAAATAATGACAAGTGGAATATCTTATAATCTTGGAATCGCCAACATGGACTACACTGAAAAAGGTAAAAAAAAAAAATTTCAGTTGTTACAGTACCTATCACAGGCATTATGCTGAAAAGAGTTTATTTATGCCTATGTGAGTGTATATTGCATCCAAACTAGTGTTGTTGTTCTTTTAGACTAACTGATAATTTTTAATACTCCTTAATTTTGACTATCATAAGCAATTCAGAACCAACTTACATTATGTCAACATTACTTTTCTTTTCCAACATCTGTTTTCTGCAGTCACACATCCAAAAATTATAAATATAAATCACGTGCACTTATCAAACTTTATGAAAAGTGTCTGCACAAAATCAAAGCTTTATTTTCATTTTTGTAGCTTCCAATATCTTTTAAAAAATCGTGTTAAGAGAATGCTGATTTTAATAATTGAAAAATAATATTTTAATGGATAAATAATATTTCTATTTATAAAAAAAATGCCAGTTACATGTGTTAATCATTTTTAACAAATTTATTATAAAGAATTTGAGTTTAATCAAACAGTTATGAAATTAATTAAAAGTATTTCTATCTTTTTAAATTAATATTTGTTTTCTGCTGAAAATAATAAATTGCACAGCGTTGTATTTGAGCTCTGCTGATACACCAATTGTCAGAATATTGAAAAAAAACTTAACAGATTCCATGTATGAATTGCAAACAAGTTACTTTGCTGGTAAAAATTTATAGGAAAAAATGTTTTACGGCTATTCTATCAGCCAGTAAGCAAACTAAATTATTAACATAATCATTAAAATGAATAAGCAATTTTATTTTTTTTTTAATTGATCAAGTACATAAATATATTTACTAATTACAACACACAGGCAATATATAATTGATAAATGTTCTAATGGACATAGACCATCTATGGTCTAATAGACATTAATAGATCATTTATTACTGTCTTGGTAACTATTATTCCTGGAATAAAACTTACTATCAAACAAATTGCTATTCAACTTTCAGTTAGCGTAATTGAACTTACAGTAGTGTGCAAATTAATCTGAACACAGGGAATTCTTTGTTTATTTCTATGTCGTGACTATTATGCTTGACCACACCTATTCTTTAAATTGTCTGTGTAATGTAAGGTTATTTTTCTCAGGTTATTTAACAATTTTTGTGTCATAAATAGTGTTAAGTGAAATTTTATTTCATTTTTTATAACAAAATCATACTTTCATATTTTTTGTTCCTTGTCTTGAACGTATAATAATCAACATAACTCCAAGAAAGAATTCAAAAATTGTCTCTCTCTTTCTGAGCATACTAGTATAACAGAATGACAAATAGCTTCTGAGTGTGGTATTTGACTAAGGACAGTGAATGCTATTTTAAAACAATTTAAAGAAATTGGTTCCTCTTAACCTCAAAGGAAAGGCAAATCTGGCTATAAAAGAAAAACTACTCCGAAACAACATCAGTTATTAGTGAGAAAAAGTAAACTTGATCCAAAATTATCTACTGTAGACTTAAATCAAGAATTAGCAGGCAATGGAACAGATTTACACATGACAACTGTTTGTTTAGATGCAGACTTCTTGTAGCTGGGCGGAAAGCTCATTGGCAAGCTAAAAAGCAGCTTTTAACATCAGCAATGGGCAAAAAAAAGGGCTCTTGTTCATTATTTCCAGAACATGGTATGTTGAAAAGTGATGATATAAGATTCCGAAGGAAAAAAGGGCTGTGACAAAACTTCAAAACAAATTCGCACAAGGCAACAGTGTTCAAGCAAGATTTGGTGACATGCCATATTATCAAAAAAGTAAAAAAATTGTTGAAGAATGAAAGATTAAAATGCTCCTGTGGCCAGGCAACTCTCCAGACCTTAAACCCGTTAAAAGTCTTTGGGCAAAAGTTAAAAAGTAACTCAAAAATGAATTAAACACAAAAACTGACCTCATTAAAGCAATAGTATCAGTGTGGTTTCAAAATGAAGAAATAAAAAAAAAGTGTAGTACTCTCGTTAATTGATGCCAAATCATATATGTGAAATGATTAAGAATAAAGGAGGGCATATTAATTACTAAATATTCACAAATTGTATAGGTATGATTTTTTTCTGAATAAAGTTACTTTTTATTAAATAACATCTGTGTTAGGATTAGTTTGCATACTACTGTAGTTGTTTCTTGTATTAACCAAATCTGTAAATTACAACATTATTTTTCAGCACACTGGTCAAAAAATATTTATCATAATATTTGAAAGAATTAGTTTTTAAACACAAAATTAAAGTTATTTATAGCTGTCAGATGAAATATATAAGGATTAAGAGACAGAAACTCTTGAAATAGATTTGTCATACATCAATTTTTTGTTAAATGTCTTAACGATTAAATTTCTTTATTTCATTTTGGCATCTAATATATTTGAACAGCTCATTCTATAAATATCTTAAAACATGGTTTACTCGTAATTTTAAGTCGTAAAAGGATGGAGATATGCAGATAAAAGTTTGATGGGAACAATGCACTGTAATAGTGTGTGTGTGTGTGCACATGCAAACTATACACCAACAAAAAGCTCTTTGTTGTTGAGCCCATTCCCAAACAATTAAGGGATGCAATATAGTAAAAAAATCAACACTTCATCGATCTGAAATGTTAGCCGATAATAATAACATTTTTAATCTGCAAATATGACTTCTTTTCAGTAACCTTTTGAAAACTTCTGATTAATTTGATCAATTACTGAGAGTAATTGAAATAATTACTCTATTGATGAATTACTACACTATACTGACTACATACTATATTGATAAAATTAATTACTACAGTAATTTTATTATTCTAATGGATGAATTTAGAAACTAATTAAAAAATAAATAAAAACCAACATGAACTTTCAGCACCTTCCTGTAATGTGAATAATAATTTTTTTTGCAGGCCTCCCACACACTTCTACACCCTGCTAAAGCCTTATTCTAAGGCTTTAAGTGCTTAATCGAAAATAATTATTAACATTTATTTTTACATCTTATCAAGATATCAAAGTCCTCAGAATTAAAATAAATATTAAACAAAGAACAATTAATTACACGGAAAAACATCAAACACATGTAGATGAACATGAACACAAATAACTTACAAAGATTTTATATATATATATATATATATATATATATAACATTTTCATCACACTATAATTTGTACAGCTGACTTTTAAATTTTGGCTCTCTCTTATTAAAAAAGTCAATCCATACAAATATGTCATTAGCCGTCTCAACACATCTATACAATGGTGATGAGTTCATTTCCTTACCAATGACTTAAAAACGTTACATCTTCTAATACGCCAATAAGAAATTTATATAATTATGCAATAATTTATATACATACATTGCATCAGAATTTCTACACCTCACATGAAGCAGTGTTAATTTCGTGAGACTGCAATGTTTATCATAATTCTCATCCGATTGAAAACCTCTGTCAGTCAAAAACCACAGAAACCTCTTTTGAACTTCCTCAATTTGAGCAGAAGATACTGCCGATCGCTATTCCAAACAGCTGAACAGTATTATAGCACCAATCTAACATTTGTTTGAAGGAGCCGAATAACTGACTCAGCATACTGGCAGTTTCTACTAATCCACTAAATTAATCCAAGACTCTTCCTGGCTCTGGAAACTATCCTACTGATATGTTCAGTAAATAGAAGCTGTTCATCAATATGAATACCCCAGTCCAATACAGTATTGACATGTTTCATTTTATTGTGTCTAATTGGGTAATCAAATTTAAGTAAAAGTTTTCCTAGTATAGGAAATGACTGCAATTTCCTAGTATAAGAAATAACATAAGTAAATCTTGCTAATGTTCAAACTCATAAGGTTCCTTACGGACCATTGGACAAGCTTGTTTATAACATATTGGAGGACAGCCCTACATCAAATCCATCAATCTTTCTACAGATCTTAAGATCATCAGCATATAAAAGGACTCTGGATGACAAGTCGTTGTATACATCATTAATATAATTATTATATATTTTATAATATTATTATTATATTATTTATACATATTTTTATATTATTGTTATTATTTTACATTATATATTTTATTAAAAATATATATATATTTGTTTTTATCAGTTGTTATATTCCTCAAACACATACAAGAGAGATCTGTGCTTCATCAGAAAGTTTTTTGTTTGTTTTATATATATAAAGAGTAATTATATACGTAATTAAAACCATTAAAATAACAGATAAGTTTACTACCTCAGTGGGTGAAATAAAATTAAATCTATTGCTTTTGCTATCTGATGGTAGGTAATGGTAACACATTTGAATAAATTTTAATTATAGAAGTAAATTATAAATTTCTGAATAAGTAAAATTAAACAGTACTTCCTAATCTGGTTATCATATTCAAATTTAATTGTTCAGTAATATTTTCATTGGTGTTTTTATTTATGCGAATATTTTCAAGCATAAGGGTTTAAGTTTGTTGCTATCGATTTCTACTTATGGCACAATTTTTTATTTGAAAATTTGCGTCCCTTTCCCTAATGTGATCAGAAAAATTAATTTTTTTATTGTATTTATGTTTGTAAATATTCCTGAGTTTAAAAAAAATTTATTAATATCTGTCAATCAAATGTAGAATTTTTTATAATTTTTCTCTAATTTTATAGACATCAGCTTTATTATAAATATACAAACTAACAATAATAATGTTTATTTTCCTAGTGTTCATTAATATACATAATTATTAGATACATTATTAATTACAACTGAAAATAGTACATTGATAGGTATAAATTGAACATACTTAATTTACCCAATAAAACATACTTTAAGATACAAATAAAAATAAAACTTATCATTAAATGAAATAAACAAGACATTTAGAAATTACTTATCTCTTGATGAAAAAAAAAAACAGTTTTTAAAGATTACTTCTGGTTAATTATTTTTACAAGTAATTAATGGAATTGCAGTGGCTATAGGATTTATTTGATTACTTCATAATTAGTAAATAAAACTATCTTACTAGAACATTTGTTCATCATTTTACATGTTCTCTTCAAGTCATAGACTTTCCATCAAGAGCACCATTTCATAATAATACTACTCTAAAATTAATAAATAAACAATTACAATAAAAAGAGATTTTCATTTGAAATTAAACAAATTCAAATATGTTTTTCTCTTTAGCCAAATAATTCATTATTAAAAACAATTTTGACGTGCAAATAAAAATAAACTCTTCACATTCTCTCACAGAAACAAGTAAATTTTTTAATAATTTCCTGAATATATTAATATTGTTACAATTTTTCACATAACTCAGTCAGATGTTAAAAGTTTTCTGCTATATTCTATGCATATAGGTTTTGGTGCTATTAAGTAAAATCTTCTAAAACAATTCCTCCTTGGCTTAGACAATATGAGATTGCTAACTGAACTCGAATATTAACCTTATAACCACTTTGTAGATACAAAGTACAAAGCAGATTAAGTTGTTTAAGAGTAAATATGAGTGGGTTTTAACTGGCTTTTTGCATATAATTTGAACAAGGTGTTTTTAACTAATAATTATGGCCTGAATGTTTTGTATACCTCATTCCAATGCTCAACCCTTAACCTGAACTTGACCAATGCAGTATAAATCATTTGTAAACGCTAATAGGATAAAAATCTTTTAAGTAATAAAATCTCTTCACACATTTCATTCTTTATTTATTTTTCATTTTGTATTTCTTTGCTTATTTCAAGATAATTTACTATAAATAATCAATCCTAAGTCTACCTGTTCAATATCACTGTTATAAAAACCAATCTCAGAAACAAGGGTACCTGTTCACCAAATCAGTGATCACTCTACCCTTCAGTTGAAAATTAATGTAATTCATCTAAGGAATGTTCAGTGATATTCTGTTTTTAGTAAGCCACAACCTTATTTGTATCAGATCTTCATTTTATGAATTACATCAAGTCTTTCTCCTTGTAATGTAAGACTTTACCATCAGCAGATGAGGTCAAATGACCTCAAAACTAGCTGAAACTAGTCATTCATGTTAAAAGAATACAAGATCTAAAACAGAGTGAAGAACCCTGAAAAATTACCAGGCCTTCTTCATATGACATATTTTTCATCCTAACTACTTGAACTTTTTCCTCCAAATAAGAACTAAACTGTACTCTGTCACACCAATTTCTTCCAGCTTCTTTAGCAATAATCTATGATCAACAATAACAAATGCTTTTTGGATATCCAAAAAAAGAGCTGACACCTTAAGTCCATAATTAATATTATTAACAAACAAGACATTATTTAACATGGCATCTTGTGCACTTAATTTTTTCCTAAACTCATACTGGTTTTTACAACAAAAAAAAAAAGTCAACTCTAACAAGGAAACTAATTAGTTTTTTCTTAACAACTATGTTTAATATCTTAGAAAATTATAATAACAAGACAGTAGGTCTATATTAACCAACATAATTTATATCTACCTTCTTACAAATTGGGATAACTATTGCTTGTTTAAGTTTCTCAGGAAATTTTTCTAATTCCAAGCTAAAATTACATAAATAGGAAAGAGTATGTGATACTATGTCAGATACATATCTGGGAATGTGAAAACTTCATTCAGCCAAACCAGGTGATTTTTTTTTTACATTTCATACATTTAAGAATACTTTCAATATCCTGAGAATCAGTTGGTTTGAAAAATGTAGGGCTCTAAACAATATTCACAGGGAAACTATCATGGTACATTTCATTACAAGAATCTGAAACTTCCTTGAGGTCAGATTTAAACTGTTTAGCATTGCCTAAAACGTAGTTATTAAATATACCAGCAAATATTTTTTTATTTTCACAAATTGGTGAACTGAAATCATTGAACTTAATACTACTTATGTCTAAAGTTTGTACCTTTCTGCTTATCTATTGATCAATTATCCTCTATTGCACCTTAATATCACCATTATTAAGCATAAAGAAATTCTTAAAATATAATTCTTTAATCTTTCTAATGCCATAAATAAGCCTTTTTCTATACCTATCATAAAAGTTAACATTACATGGTTGATTTTTTTTAACAATTCTTTCTACTAATCCTATTCAATAAGTTATTTGTGATCTATGGTTTAAAATTAAAATTATTTTTCTTTTTTACTCTAAATTCATTGCTTTTTTCAATGTAAGACATTAATAATCCATAAAATACATTAGATGCTACATCTATTTTTTTACATTATAAATATTATCGTCTATATTTTAAATTTATTGTTCAAACTTAAAGTAATGCAACTATAAAATTATATTCTTAGTACTGTTCTCTTCTTTAAAATGTATTATATAATTGAAAATCTATATTAAATAATGATCAGTTATCCCTATGTACATTATTATATCAGCATAGAAATTAAAAGAAGCAACATATATTTAAAAAAAAGATTATAAACACATGATCAATACAAGTGCTTGAATCTAACCTAGTTGGACTGTTAAAAAAGATTCCATCCTGGTATTACTGAAGCAAATATTTATAATAATTTACAACTATGCTATTTTCAAATAAATTCACATCAATCGACTGCTATCTGAGATTTCCAAGAAATAACACAATTCATCAATAAAAATTTCTCTTGGAAGTTCATGAAATCTATAAAAGACAAAAATATTATAACCACAGATTAAGAAAATGTAAACCATTATGTAAGAAATTTATTTTGTTAACAGTACAAGAAATATGATTCTCTATATAAACTACTAATTCCCAGGCCCTACAAGACTGATTGCATTGCAACAAGAAAACATCTTATAACCTTCAATAAGATAATTATCTAATTCATTTATTTTATGGAGAAATATTTTTCCATTTTTTGTCCCCTTGCCACAAATGTTTGTACTCTCCTGCTTTTTCATTTCTCTTGTTAGTTTTAAAAGTAATAAAATGATATGTTTTTGTAAAATTTATATGCTGGTATTATAAATTAAAGGAATATAAAAATTATTTTTTGTCTGTTTTAATATAAATGTATTACATTCTTGAATCAATTTTTTTTTTAATCAATTTATTAATGTTCATTAATAAATTATTGATAATATTATTATTGATAATAAATATGATTTTTGATTGCTATGAATTTTATCAAATTAAATTATTTATTTAATTAAATCTTTTATATTAATCATACTACAGAAAGATGTTATTTATTCACGACATAAGTGTATTGACTTCTTAAATTATTGTTATTAAAAATATTGGTTTTTGATAATCAGTACAGCATCCTGAAGTTATTTTTGCCCTTTTTTTATGTAAATATCTAAAACGTGAAATATATATCAATTTCTACTTCTAAAGCAGCATATTTTTTTTGTAAACTTTTTAATTGTTTAAGGAGTACTGAGTTTATTGATCTCTAAGTTGAAATGTTTATTGTACATTATTATAACGTACTAGCATCTCCAGCTGTAGCTTTGCCCATGCTATTATGTGTACAGAACTTCAATAATTGGAAGTAGTGTTTTAGTAATTATGTGTTGGCTGTTGCTCTCACAGTAATTGCTGTTCACAACTTACCAGATGAATAAAAATTTTTCAGAAAAATAAAATATGATACCTATAAAACTTGAAGGTAAATTATATTTTTTGTTTCGTTACCAACTGGTATCAGGATTATTTGGTCATTAGGATTTCCAGTTGTAGGAAATTGTAGATAAAACTGGCTGTGGGAGAAATATTCTGAATGGAGATCCACCCAATCTGACTGAAGTTTGGCCTTGCAACTTGATACTATTATTAGCCAAAGAAACTTTGATGGGAAATTTTAGACATTTAAATTGAAATGGTAGATCTTTAAGGACCATAGGGAATTGAGAATAAATGAAATTTCTCTTTTCGCTGGTCCAGTAAGAACTATAGCTTCAATGACACTGTTACACATATCACTGATCTACAGTTGGGTACCATTACACAGATTGGGAGGTTGAAGGTACGTGACAACACAATTGAAGAATCAACTTTTAATTTCTGTCTATGAGGTGGAAATCATCCTTAGATCTTGTAAAACACATAATAGCTTTCCAAAGTAGATATTAGTTTCAAAATTTGATAATCCTCAAATCATTAAAACAAACTAATATATTTTTAAATAAATTATAATAAAAATTGATCTTTTATAGAAATAGACAATGACATTAAATTTAATAAAAGAAGTCCTAGGTTATTTATTTATGATTAATATGGTAGTGAGATTGGTGACGATTTAACTATTGTAAACATTCCAGGGGTCATATGAAAGCTAAAAGTTAAAATTTCATAATGGTTATTTCAGAAGTTTTCACAGTTATTGGAAATAAACGAAAAAGAAGTTGTCTCTTTATATAGTAGTGAGATATAAACAAGATGTTAAAACATAAAGGATACAAACAAATTTAGTAACCCACAATAATAATAAATAAAAATTTTTAACAAAATAATACAAACTATTTTTTTGAGAAATCCAGTTTTGAAATGTTGAAAATTAGCACTTACACCATCTATCACATAAAAGTAGTTCATTTTAAATTCAGCAACCTGATTTATTTCTATGGGTTACTGCGTTGTAAGATGAAGATATGTTTCATTATTTCCTAGTTTCTATCAGAATTACAACTAGGTTATAATTCTCTCTATAATGTTTGAGTTAACTTTACTCATCTACTTTATCAAGGAAAGATAGTATAATTACCTAAACTATAAGGTAAATAACACCAAATGTTTTGACTTCTATGAGTATAAATAGACAAATTTAAAAAAAACATACACACATATACACTTTCTCAAGGCAGGGGCAGATAGAATGAAGCAACAAATTAGAGTATGTATTTCTGAAGGAAATTATCTATAATGTCTTAACTTAGTAGGAAAAGTCATTTTTAACTTATAATGGCTCATCAATGAAAAGATTTTCAAATTAGAGCAACAGTTATTAAGATATGAGCTAAAATACATTCATTAGAATTTTTTAAAAATAGTCATAAAAATAAAACTTAACTATAATCAGGATTAATGACAATTCAGCCAACCTAATTCTCAAAACAACTAAGACAATACCATGAAACAGCCATTTATAAGTTACTAAAACAGTAAGATTTGCTTCAGGGCAAAATAACAATTTCAGTTTTATTACTGTAATGTTTCAAAGTACTGAAAAATAAAATTCTGTTAGTTTGAAAATGGAGTAATATTTCTACCAGATACAAACAAAATTCATAATAAAGAAAAATAGTGATAACTGAAGGTTATATGATAACAATAAATTAGTTTGAAAGTGGAGAAATATTTTTACCAGATACAAACAAAATTCATAATAAAGAAAAATAGTGATAACTGAAGGTTATATGATAACAATAAATTAGTTTAATAAAAGGAATTAAGATGTATTAAAATTATTTTTAAAAAAGTATAAAATTAGTAAAAAAGATATAAAAGAAACGAAAAAAAAATTACAATTAATTTGTATATTAAAAGCACTCATTTTTATGAACCTAATCCTACCATTCAAGTATAATTTGAAAAACTGAACAATAAATAACATAATATAAAAACGTGATATACACATTAACTACAATGCAAATATGGAGGTGTGAATTAAGATACCAAACTTAAAATAAATTAAAAAAGAATGGTAATACTAAATAAACAACAAAATATTACTTAAGAAAACTTATTACCAGGATAAAAATAGTCTAACAGTTTCATAAATAATTACAATATCATATTTACATGCAATCAAATATTATATGAAAACAATAGTTCATTAAATATAAAAATGCAGCCATCTAATGTGAATGAGACATATTAATGTAACCAAGGGAATAAATTAAAGCTGGTCTTTATCTTATCATACTTGAATTGAGTGTAAGTGCATTATTAAAAAGCTGTAACATTAATAATCTATAAATAAATGTTTCTATCTTTCATTAATTATCTTATAATTAATGAACAACTAGATATTAATTCACTTCATGAAATAAGTTAATAAATCTAAAAAAAACCAGTAAAAAAAAAAAATAAATAAATAAAAACATCATATTCTACTCAGCTAATAATTTATGATCTTAAACCTTAATGTAGTAAATAAATAATCAGCAGATGAGGTGATAATAATGAATAAAAAAAATAAAATTCAACAAGTATATTTTAATTTTGTAAAATACATAATAATAATTATTATTAAACAACACATGAAATAATTTTTAAAACAATACATTGATCATGAACATATTGCCTGTAAGGTAATACAAGAGATAAGAAATAAGCGCTACAGATCGTTTCACACCTACATCACATCACATATATACATTAGTTATTCCCAAAACTATTATCTAAATAATGCTCATTCATACCAAATATTTTATCAACATTCTGTTCTACGAAGATAGTAAAAAATTAGACAAAAATGATTAATAAAGCATCTATTTTAAATAATGATATTACTGTACAAAAGTATTAAACTGATATCTAAACATTAAGTGAAGTCCCATTAAAATCCTACAGGCAATTTTACTGTTTTTACCTTTTGCTGAAGAAAAGAGACAGTAATTCTTTTTTAATTTATTTTTTATAATGTTTGGGATGTGCAAAGTATCTGAAAAACTGATTTTATTGTACAATTATGTTCAAATATCAACTGTCAGTTGCTCATTTATATAGCTGCAAGCAATTTATTTAAATTATAACCATTTTTACCTTTAAAATATTCTAATTTTAAACAACTGTTCTTCAAATATATTCTCTGTCCTCTCTCATCCAGTATTCCCAAGAGGGAGACAACAGTGACTTCAGGACTTACTGATATATACAAAGTATGTTAAGTTACATAACCATAATAGTTGTATGCAACACTAAATGAGTTAGAGGTCATTCCCAACTATAATCATTCATAAGAAAAACAGCCATCCTATGGCCTGGCTTACTACAAGTGGAGTAAAGTGGTTTCCCATTGGCTTCATTGAGCTGAATATATTGTTGTATATCAGCATATCAAGCTCATTAAAATGCATATTAACCCTACAGATGACATCTTCATTATTCAGAACAGGAACTGGTTGCATAGTGAAAATCATAGTTCTTAGAGAAATCGACTCTTGTCTAGCGCCTTTTGTACCGCAAGTGTAAAGATGTCAAAACCATAAGAAATGCTCGGACAGGTAGTGTAAAACAACAAATTAATGTATTCTTTTCTACAATGAAACAATGACTTATATGCGGTACTTCAACTCAGCAGGGAAAAGGTACACATTATATGTAGCGTTAATAAAACTTTAAATTAAAATAATTCAGTACCTTTCATAATGGTTTGCATGCAATAATAACTTCGGATAGTTAACCTGTTATTTCAATTTTAAGACTTTTCAGTATTTCAGGATTTAAAATCAGGTTATGCAAGAAATACGGAAAATTAAACAAATTTCTCACTTTAATAATTAATCATCAGGTAATTGCACTAATCAGATGTACATAACAAAATAATGAATTTTTAGACTGTTGCAGTAAACTAATAACACTTTTTCTTTCATTAACACCTGACTAAAAGGCTATATAAAATGTAAAAGTACTCCTATCAGCTGACAATTTATTTCTTGTGATAACATTTTCAAACTTTGTTAAGTTAAGATTAATGCAGCTGTACTTAAATTGAAAAGTACATGTGGGTATTTTAAAGAATTTTAGTGTTAAATTACGATATCTTTTTAAAGATGGAAACAGGTATAAAAGTAGAAACAGTGATCTTCATACAATTTTTTAAATCAAGTTTATATGAAAGCTTTGCATAAAAACACTGTAAATTATATACGATATGAAATAAGAATAACCACACCAGAAAATGGTAAAATAATTAGGAGCTAATGATAAAATAAATAATGAATAATAAATATCCTTATCAGCTTCAACAAATGGGTTTTTAGTCTGAAAAGAAACTGCAACAAAAAAATAAAACTTTTCATTTTCTAAAAGAATGAAAGCGCTTTAACATTTTTTTGGGGCCTTCATTCATTTCCATCACTGGTAGTTTTATGGGTGTGGCACTAGTTTTGAACAAGTTAGAATATCTGTTTAGAATTGTACACGTTTGAAGTATTTTTATCATAGTCATGTATATTTAATATAATGTCATACTTTGTTTTTTTTAAATTTCATACCATTTGGGAGTGGTGAATTTATGGATTTCACATTCTATCTTGGAATGTTGTAGTTAATGCCACACTGTCTGAATGTGTTGCTTCTAAATGATGGTTTATAGAGGCTGAATTTGATTTTTCATATAATGCTTGTATATATTCTTTATATTTGTGGCTGCATGAACACCCAATTAGCACATAACATTGTGTTTGTAACAAGATACAAACTGATAAACACATTAACTCAGGGGAATATAAATATATACAGAAAGATGCTAATTATATAATTAAATTTAATAATAGCAGGTAAAGAATTAAATCATACATTTCAGCAAGAAACTAAATAAAAAAAAACAAAAAAAACATTAATGAACAAACATAACATAGATGAATATATTATTTAACCATCTACTAAAAATTTTGTAATTATCTCATTAGCATTAGAAACATTAACATGACTGCCAATATCAGTGACGGAAGGATGTGAATTATACTGAATTACTCCTGGAAAAAACAATAAGAAAACATGTTTTTTTTAAATCTTGTTTCATAATTTTTGGGTGAGATTGAATATGTAAATTCCACATCTTTCTTTTACACTTCCTTCAATATCCTAAGAATTTGTCTTTATGAAAAAAATTAGGTAGGTAAAATTTGATAAAATATGCAATTCCTTAAAAAAAAATATAGTTTGCAAATTTTAATAGAGTTTTTTCTTACTTCCTCATGGTTTGCTTGATATGTGACTAGTAATTTCACATGTGATGCAGTAACAAATTCTATTAAGGTTTCTATTGAATAAACTAATACACTGTTGAATAAACTTTGATAGAAAAAGATTAAAACTACTTCCTCAGTAAAATACATTTTTCCATTTCTAGTAGCAGTTAATACTTTTTAGTTAAAATTTTACCAAAATTGAGAATAGAACAAAATAATTGAGTGAAGTATCTGATCCTTTTTAAGTTATTGTTTTTAAAAAAAGTGTAAGTAAAATGTAATTTATAGCTACATAGTATATAAAAATACTTTAATTAATTTAAATATAAAAACTAAATTTGGATATGAAACCAAGTAACTGCTATTTTTAATGGTATTTAAAAATGCATAGATCCTGGAACACAACCAATAATTTTAATGTTTTAACATGTCTCCTATTACTTAACATACATCTTTATATATATATATAAAGAGATTTTTTAGTTTTAATGAAAATAATTTTTTTTCTATAATTTGCGTTATATTTCTTCAATATTTACAAGGGTTATTTTTTTCTGATTGGTCGCGAAATAAAAACCCGTGCAAAAATCGGATGAACCTTTGCACATATGTGTTGTGCAGTGTCTCTAGTATGGCCTTCAATCACGCCACGTCACTTCGTTTAGTTCTGAACACGCAGCTAGCATGTAAACATGTCTACAACAATAGCATCTCCCGCCAAGTGTGAAGTGCATGCGGTAATTCGATTTCTTCAGGCTGAGGGGTGTAATGCAGCTGAAATTCATAGACGAATAAGTAATGTGTACGGTGAAACTTCAATGAGTTTCAATGAGCAAAGTGCACAATGGTGCAGGAACTTTATAGCAGGACGTACAGATGTTCATGATGCAGGCGGTTAGGGAAGGAAGCGAATGGATGAGGCAATTCGAGAAAAATCGTCAGTTCACAATTTCTGTATTGAGTGATTCGTTTCCTGAAATTTCAAGGTCAGCTCTCTACACCATTGTAAGTGAGAGACTTCAGTACCGGAAACTGTGTGCGTAGAAACATGGCTGAAAACACAGGGGGCTCTGTTCTATGACGAAGGTATTGGAAAGTTGGTACCACGCTATGACAAATGTTTAAATCGGAGTGGCAACTATTTAGAGAAATAGCGTAACTATGTACTTGTTACAAATATATTTTTTTTTATTTTCACTGTGGTTTTAATTTCGTGACTGATCGGACCTTGAAAAAAAAACACTCGTATTTAAAAAAAAAAACAAAAAATTATATTTATTAAAAATTATTATTCTTTTTACAAATTCCTGACTGGAATGACTACAGTTATAATTATTTCAGCAATGGCATTGCTAATGTTTTCTATCTAATTCTATCTCTAATATTAACATATGTTTTTCCCCCTATAGTTTCCTCTATTGATAATAAAAGAGTGAATTCTGTTTTCAGTGCAGTCTTCAACAATGTTATCTGTATTATGTTTTAAAAATGTATAGATGTTTCTTATGCAATTATATTTTTTAATACTTGAAAAAAGACTGTATTGTCTCACAAGCATTTTTATAAATATGATTCCACTTTTTATACTTGATATATATTACACTGATAAACATAATTTTTGTTCCTAACATGCGATATATAATTTTAATCCGTTTTTTGATGCTGAAAGCAAATATGAACTCAGAATCTTTCTATCACCAACCATTTTTGAAAAATTTATAAATTTTAATTAAAGGATTTTTTACATTTTTCAACGTATAGTTAGCATTTTAATCTCCTATATTGTATTTATCAGCTCATTTTTATTGTTTAACTTTGTTAATATAATTTGTAAGCTATAAATAAACAATACTAGAAAAAGAATTAAATCATACCATAGTCACATATTATAACATCATATCTAATACTGAAGAATGAGCCTTCATAGACAAGATTAATCATAAATGTGCAGGTCAAAACACATAGCTGAAAACACAACTGTGTTGTTTGTATTAAGCACTGGATTTAGGAATGAATTAATTTTGTTCACTCTTATTGCTGTCTTAAGTTTGTTAAACGTGCAGTGTCATAATGCCTTGAAATTGCGTAAATGATGTGGATACCTTTTATGTATGTGGCGAGTTTACCATAAATCAAATAGAAAATACATTACATCTTTAATTAAAAAAGCATATCATTTGTACTTTCAGTGTAAAATTGGTGATCAGGATAAGACATGGGCTCCTCATATAGTATGCACTAATTTTTCTGAATATTTAAGAAAATGGCTGAAAGATACACGGAAGGCTTTGTCATTTGGTGTACCTTCGGTTTGGCGTGAACCAAAGGATCATGTAACCAATTGTTACTTTTGTTTAACAAGTGTTTGGAATTTCTAAAAAAATCTAAACATACTGTAAAATATCCTTCACTACAATCAGGCCTGCACCTCACAATGAAATTATTCCAGTTCCTGAGCCACCTGTGAATGTATGTTTTGAAAGCAGCGATGAAGAATCGGGCAGTACTGAAGAAGACAACAATGATTTTGATTTTGAATTATCTTCCAATAAGCCACATCTTATATCACAAGGTGAATTAAATGACTTGGTTAGGGAATTAAGTTTATCAAAACTCAAGCTGAACTGTTAGGATCAAGACTGAAAGGTTGGAATTTACTTCAAAAAATACAAAAATTTTGGGCTTTCGAAGCCGACAAAAAGAACTTTCTCAGTACTTTATTGATGAAAATAATTTGGTTTATTGCACAAATATTGATGAGCTTATGTTGCACTTAGGACAAGCTCATAAACCTGAGGACTGGCGCCTTTTCATAGATTCGTCCAAGTATAGTTTAAAAGTGGTTCTACTATACAGTGGTAACAAATACTATTTTGAGTACATAATTATCAGTTTTATCTTATGCAGGCTGACATCATTCTGAAACACCATCTTATCAGTACCGAATTAAAAGTAGCAATAATAATAACAAAACTGTTATTTATTATTATAATTTTGTGATTATTATAACAATGATATAATTATGACAGTAAGACTCTGTGTATTAATTACATTATTTTTCTGTTTCAATAGATATATAAGTATAGCTTTTATGTTTATAGTTTATTAGCATGCTTTTATTATCATCAATATTAGTTCTTACCCTAAACATCATTTATGAAATCCCTTTTCAGTCATTTCATTGTACTCACGAAGATGAATGGGCAAACTTACATCTGAGGTTGTAAATGAATAAATACACATTAAAATAATAACAAAGAAATAAAATACTTTGGTTTAATAATTTAAAATAACAGAATTATGATTGCTTTTGACTGACCACTGTTGTTTTGTCCATGGCACCATTGTACGTTGGAAATTTACTGGTCAGCATTTACACTAAAACTTAAAAGTTTAAAACTATTTTAGGTTATATCAATTTATTTACTCATCATTTTAAAACAAAAAATGTTTAGTTGTAGATGTTCTTAATACCACAGAGATAGTAAAGAATTAATTATAGCAAAAGATAACAATTTGTTCCAATAAAATTTAAATTATTTGATCATGGATTAGCGCTATAAACTGGTAAAAACCACACATAAATTTTCTGTTTCTTTTATTCATTTAAGTGAACGAATTGAAAATCACATCCAGTTATTAACATAAATGTTAAAAAAATCTAATCTTTTATTTTCAAAAAATTGAGTATAATGTAATATTTGATATAAATCTGCAAAAATAGATCAATTCTATATAAAATGAAAAGGAAAGAATAAATATTTAAGTGCCTAAAAAGGTTTTTTTGATTTTTAAATTAAGTATTACATTTAGAAAATTACGTATTGGGCATTATAAGTTAGGTTGGTACAGCAAAAATTAGGAAAGCGAACTCTACTCTTTTTTTTTATAAATGTTCATGAATGAAGTTGCAATTTATAATGTTGATAGAGATCAGGCTTTTTTCTTACAATAGTATGCAATCCATTTATATGAAACTAACTAGAAAAACCCCAAAAAATAATTAAATCTATAGATAAGAATTAAATATTAACTATAGAAAATTATCAAAGTAATATAGGTAACAGAACTTCGACAAAACTCAAAACAATAATCAAATAGGATTCTGGGTAAAACAATAAACTTTATCTCTTATAACAATACGTTAGTTAAAATACCATATGAAATATCTCAGCGAGTAATACAATGGAAATTAAAGGTGTGAATCAAGGGATAAAATGCCTTGTTAAATAAACCACTTGATTACTGAAGCTAAACAATGCTGGGATGAAGTTTCAGTACATGATATTGTCAGTGAATATAACAATTGATAATAAAAAACAAAAGTAAAACTTTAAAACAGATTGTTCTTTTCATGTGAATGAATAAAAAGTGTAGTAATAAAGGTGTAAATTACATCTAAATTAGATTAATAAATATCTGTAAAAAAAGTAAAAAGTGAGATTAAAATTAATAAAATTCTTAATACATTTTTGATAAATTTTTTTTACCAGTTTGAAATTTATGCGTATCTAAACACAACAAAATAAATATAAAGAATTATGCTAATAAAGTAACATTTCATAAGGAAAAAAACTATTATAAACTTCACAAGAAAATACAATTTTATACAGCTCTACTTTTTTTTTGCAACACAACCAAAGTTTATACTCTACTGAAATAAAAAATATTCCAACCTTGTAATGGGAGATTTTTGTTTAAATAATTATCAGTATCTTGAGCCATAGTTTCTAAAATAATTGCTGGCAGTGTAGAGCCTATAAATCATCAAAAAGACATAAAGGTCATAAATTCACACACAAATACACACACTTTTTTTAAAGTAATATGTAAAACCACAGTGATGCAATAAAAAATAATACATACTGCTGTTAAAAATACTTCACTATATAGAACATAAATCACAAGTATGTAAGTAATCAACAAATCTGATTCTTCCTAGAGCAAGATATGAATTAGAATCACAAATCATATGATAAGTGGAACCAGTAATTATCATACTAAAACAGTCTTAGTTAATTAACTTTGTGTTGAATTCATTAAAGACAATAATAATCAATAATAAGCAGGGCAGGAAAACAGAACAGAAAATAAGATTATTGTATTTATCAGAATAGAAACAAAACTACAAGGAAGGTCATTTATACACACATGCACACAATCAAGTATATATATATATATATATATATATATATATATATATATATAAAATGAAAAATCCTTACTGATAAATTTTTCTATTATAAATCAAAATTTCACAAATCTAACCAACATGTAGCTTTTTACAATGCTCTGTACAACGATACGCTGACTAATAAAATACAACTTTATCAGCCAACAACACTACTTTAAAACTCAACAAATACAATAAAATCTCTAGCAAGGGTTAGTGATGAACCATACACAATTATAGACTGATGCTTTATTTTTGGGCAAAAAAAAAATTATTTAAAAAGTGAAATTAAATAACATAAACATGTTATATGGAAAATACAATATGTACACAATTCTGCAGAAAAAAATGTCTACACACTATAGAAAAGTTCAATTTGATAATAGACTCCAAAAACTTATGCGATAACCACTTCTAGAACACATATTGATTTATTTATATTTAAGCTGCTTTTTTATGTATATTCAGACAACCAATTCTTACAGTTATTATCAACTTCTTTTGAGAAGAAATTTCTTCTTTTGTGCGAGATGAGTCTAACAAAAATTTTCTGGCAAAATAAAACTAATGAGATGTTTTCTGTTGACTTGGGGTGTAAGCGTAGTTAATTGAAGATGTGATCTACATACTCGGACTAGGCCAAAAATTCTGTAATTAAAATGAAATTTTTATATTTGATATACGAGGTGTAATCAAAAAGTATCCAACCTTGGCTCATAAAAAAAAATGCTTAACTTATTTAGTACAATGACTTTTCCCCTTTAAAGTAGGCCCCTTCTGATGTAACACACTTATCTCACTGATGTTTTCACTGTTGGAAGTTATTTTTAATGAGTACTATAGATCTTCTTGTTGGATTTCTTCTCTGTGTTCAAATCTCTTTCCTTTAAGAAGAATTTTAAGCTTAGGAAAGAGCCAAAAATTACAACGAGCCATGTCTGATGAGTAAGGAGCCTGGGCCTGAAGTTGTTCGATCTAGTGTTTTGTCAAGAATCTCTGGATAAGTTGTGATGCATGGGCTAGAACATATCATGATAAATTTTCAAATCTCCATTTTTCCCAAAGCTATGGTCTCGTGTTGAACACCATCACTTAGTCTTTGAAGAACAGTTATGCAATACTCTTTACTGACAGTTTGTCCTTGAAGAGCATATTCGTGATGAAATATGGCTTTTGATAATCAATAAAGACTGTCAGCATGACCTTCATGCTGTTATGAAAATTCATCATGACAAACTGAGCTTGTGGTAGCCCTCTACAGAACATAAGTGGTGAATTTTTTTTAATATTGTGATTAAATGAACTTTTTTTAATAACAACAGAAAATTAAAGACAAAGTGCTGATCATCTTTCACCAGTTCTACCTATGGTTGATGCCTGCACCCATTTCTTTTGGTATGCTACTATCAAGGTCAAGTTTTATGCATTCTCAGATTAACTGAATTATCTATAAACAAAATGACAAGTATATTTACTTATGTCATATGATCAGTTACTTTAATATGATATTATTGTCAGTTTTAGAAAGTACAAACACAGATGCACAGTTACCTAGCATATCTGAAGTATTGTTGGCACTGCTAATAGTACAATGGAAAGGATAGTGTACAACAGAATGTCATAAGTAGCAAGAAACAATTTACCAGTCCAGAAATCTGTCTCCATTGTACACATCGATTGAGCTTCCAAAACTTTGAAGAGTATACTTTTATCCTTAAAAGGGTTGAAGAGATGTTGAAAAATTCTTAACCTGAATGAAAATGAAATGATTTAACAGCTATGAAACTTATACCTTAATATTTTATTTCAAAATTCAAAATGCTTGATGCATCATTTGTTAAGCTTTTTTAACACTTCAAAAGTTTTTTTTTTTATTATCTAATTACTGAAATATTAAAGTGGTGCTGCTATCAACACTTAATCATTAAAATGCTCCTTGGTTTGAAATTATTTTTAAGATTTGGGGATAGAAAATCCGTTGGAATAATATTAGGTAAGTAAAATGGATTTAAAAAAAAAATTGAATCTAAAATTTTTCAAAACATCCATCATCTTGCTAAAACAAGTGCAATATCTAGTAAAATGAGCATACCTTTCAGCATTTGCCTTCTTTAATAAAGTCATCAAATTACAATAACGTTCTGAATGAACTGTGTCCATGATCTGTAAAGCACAGGGTACATGAGTGCAGCAACTAAAAATGCTGTTATTTGATCTCTTGATTACAGTAATACAACCACGTTTGATTAACCATTCCAAAAAAATTACTTCTATAGTGTCTGTAAAAGCTGAAGAAATCAACTTATGTCTGATAACTTGTTTTTCATTAGCTTTTGAATATTTTGATATATAACTGAGCAACAGTTTCTGTATTCTAAACCGCTCATGAATTATAAACTTTCATATCTTCGGATAGATTCACAAAATTTGTTTCAACCAAGATTTTCTACCAAAATAGTTTTTTTTTTTTAATCAATTTTACTCAATATTTACATCTGTCAATTCTTCGCTGGAATTGCTTCTGTTGAAAAAGGAACTTTGTAATAGCTAGTAGATCAAAATTTGCAAATTTTACATTGTTGATAAGGTTCCAGAGCTGAATAAGTAACCGAGTAGTATAATCTTGAAAGTTGGCAATTTTTAATAAAAAATAATACTTTCACAGTGCATTGATGGAGCTATCCTTTGACAGAGATAAATGAGATAGAGATGCTTTAAAAAGATAGGTAGGATGAGAACTTTTCTGCACTCCTCATTAAACATGTCTTTACATTATTTATTGTTTTCAATTATCCATCATTTAATAATGTGACACAAGAAAAATACCTTATATAAAAGAGGCATCAGTTGGGAGTCGCTTTCTAAGTAATGATGTTCATTATAAAACCAGTCCGTGTGTTGACAATTATAAAGTTAAATGCGCTAATATATGGTTATATACTAGCTCAGTAAAAACTGCACATAGAACCATTTCAGTTCTTGATATCTGAAATATGCTTCATACGGATGTCGTTGTCCTGGCGATAGCTAATCTATTGGTTGGTGTAGTATCAGATATTCTACTGAAAATTCCAGTTATGGAATTAATAAAATACAGACAGAATGTAACTTTAAATTAAATCTACAGCAGTTTTATTTCATTCAATTTCCTTAAAATTTATGGATTATTCTGATCCTCATCACTTTGCCAATCTACAATAAAACTGTTTTTAAATTAATGAAATTTTATTTTGATGGGTTTGTAAAAGATGAATCCGATAAATAAAAAATCTTAATACTAATTAATAAAATTCCTGTGAAAGTAGAATGACATTATGAAACAATTCTCTGTTCAAATCCAAGTATGAAACAAGTTGATATCAATAAAGATAACTGATCATCTGTTATAAATGCTGTAGTTTATCATTAATCAATTGAGCGAATTACTGTCATTAAAAATTTCTCAGCTGAAGAATAAATAACACGAATCTGAAGAAGCATGAGTATGGTGCAAAGTAGCAGGTGTATTTTTAAAGGATAGAAATTCACATATGCTGGTAATATAAATTTGACTTATATACCACTGTTCAAAGTTCCCACATAAAGGCTGGCTTGGCCCTAACTACATCAGCTCTCATATAGATGTAATATGGTGTGATTAACCCGGAGCAGAATTATCGGGCAGGATGTATGATATCTTCTTTTCAGAAGCGTAGAAAACCATATAATTATTTTAACAATGGGATCAGACAAGCTTATTTGACAAAATTATTATAAATCTACCATGATTAATAAAATAAAAATGATTATACTTGTCCAAGGAATCATGCATGATTACATAACCATATGTGTGAATATGTACCAGTTTAATTATGTACAAGTGTTTTAATGTGAGATAAGACATTACTTTATGAAATAATTTCTTGATTGCATAACTTGGTTGTGGTTTATGGTTTACATATATTTAAAAATTTTTAGTTGTTTTTAATTCTGTTCAGGTGTATTTTGTAAGATATCACATCATCTATACTTATATTAGAGAGATTGCTGCACTTAAGCTGTTGAACAAAAATTGAATGTCTGCTAAAAGCAGAATATCATGTAATATTTATTAATAAACAAGACATTACAAAGTACAGTGTAATTAAATGTTTAAAAAATTCATTAAAATATTAGTAAAAAATCAAACTAACATTTTCGGCATCAACTTTAATTTTGCTTGAAATGTGCAATAATTATTTCGCATTTTGTTTCAATAGCATTCTTTAGTAATTAGTCATAAATTACTAATCAATAACCAAAATAAAAATTACCAGATTCAGTTTTTTTTCCATAAGTTGAATGAGTTTTCAATATACTGATACATAATCTTCTCTTTTTTTTCAAATGTTTCAATGTAACATAAAGCTTATCTACTCAACACTGTTCTGTGATGAGATAATTTTGTTCATATTGCTTTGATAGTAAAAAAATAATATTTTAAAAGTAATAATAACAATAATTTAACACATTTTTTCTGAAATATAGAAAATTGTTAAGAATAATTTCAAACAAAAATAAAAAGTAAAAAAAATAAAGTTGCTTATTATAGCCTAATAATCTTTATAAGAGTTGTTTTACTCCTTTCCATGTAACATCGTTTGTCACACTACTGTTTTCTTTATCAGAGGTTGCACTGATGATCTTCTGTTTATTGTTTTGGTGATGTACTGTTATTTCTGCAATTCCTAATCATATTTTCCTTGATTTTGGGTATCTGAATGTGAATATTAATGAAAGATTGTTAGATTTGTTGCATAAAATGAATTTAAAGTTTATTTGCAGTCTTACACAAACAAATATATACCCACCTATCCCCACACAAACCAGGAAATCTGAAATCAGGTAAAATATGGTTAGAATTAACAAGAAACAACAATAGATCCCCATGACCACAAAATATAGAACATCAATACAATCTCTAACAAAGAAAACCAGCAGTCTGAATGATAATAGTCTATGGGAAGGAGGAACCAATTAGTCTCAACAAAAAAAAAAGTAATAATTAGTATAAATGTAACAATTTGATACACATAAGTGTGTGAAAAACAAGTGTAATAAAAACAATATACTCACAGTTATAATATGAATGGTTATCGTCATAAGCAATTAGCAAATGCCAAGGCATTAAGTGAAATCAGAAAAATATTTAATTTTGATATATATGCACTGGTTTATTAAATATGGTTTCAGCCATTAGTGTTTATCTTTACTTTCAAGATGCTACATTGAGATATTTCAAGGGCTGCAGAATCATCAAGCTGTAAGGAAATGAGTTCGATTTTACCCAAGATCTAACTAAGTATTTATCAAAAAACAGGCTCAGCGATACCGAGTTGAAAGTCACTGACTGATATATTAAGAACCCTCAAAGTAAAAAAAAAGTTACTTCATTCAGAAATACTCTGAATACATAGCTCTAGTGAAACCTTAAATAATTTTATATTGTGCGTAAAGATTCACACACAAATTTCAAAATACAGGTTCGGGTCTTAAAAATATAAACTCAATAACATAATTTAGTCATTTTCATTAATTTCCGAAGTAAGTATTTAGAATATCAAGAAAATTTAACATATTTTAAAACAAACTATTTAAATGACAAAATATTACTTTTAAAGTGTTGCACAAAATGGCAATGTAATCAAACATACTTAATATTATTATTTAATAAAAATAATAAACTTAATAAAAAAAAACTATTCAAACAATTTTTTTTTTAAATTTATGGCTGAATTCATCAATGGTTTTTTAACATATAAAATGAGTATTTCTGTATTTTAAAATCCAGTAGACAAAAATTAGTCCTTACTAAAAATTAAAAAATCTGCCAACATGTTAATGTGAGCAACATTTACATAATAACTGCCACCTAAGTTTGGTAAAATTCTGTGTAAATTTTCAGTTCATGTTATATTATCCCTTAGAGCCAATTATTTTTAGCAATTAATCCACCATAGGAAGTAAGAAAAGCTGTGTTAAGAATGAGGTATGATGTATGATATTTAAAAAAGAATGCTAAGCCTGAGTAGAGTTTGAATCCAACAACTTCTAGATGAAAGAAAAAGTGGTAACATCATGTTTATATTTATTTTGGTGATCATAATCATAGTAACGTGAATGTGTATTATGAGTACAAAGAATGTGAAGTAACATATATTGGAAAATTTCTTTTTCTCAAAAACTGTAAAATATTTTATTATATAGTAAATATATTTTAAGTACTAAACAATACAAATAACATTGTTAGTCTTATGTAACTTGATTATCAAAGAAAACTGCTTACTTTTACTTTGAAAGCTTTCTTTAAGAAATCCAGTAAGGTTGAAATTTAATCTTACAAAGTCTCTATGAATTAAATGTTTTTTAAAGTATATATAATTTTGCCATCTAATAATTACAAAATCCATTTGATAAATCAAAGATTACAATTTTACGGTCCGTAAAGACATTTTTACAAACAGAATTAGTTTTATGCTCATTATTTTTTCTAAGATAACTGTTACCTGTGATCATTCATAAAAAAAGTCAACTCTAAGAAGTCATTCAGTTAAACAAAACTGCACTAAGGGCAGTTCTATTTAAATATTTTGATCTACAGGAACTCAATTATTAAATGCACTTTTGATGGTTATTATTGTTATCTTTAACTTCACATACTTTTATTCTCAAAATACTGCTCCTTTAAGATTTTGCAGGTACTACTGAAGCATTAGCTTGTAAAGGATATAATAACTCAGGGCAGACCCACTGTTACTGATCTTCATTATAAATGTGACAGCGTTTATAATCTGTAATTACTATTGTATGGTGGCTGATAAGATTACATTATGGTCCATCTCTCAACCCCTAAGATTTTAACTGTTGCTGAAAAAATTTCTGTAATCTCTATTGATATTTTGTTTAACAATACCTAAATATTATAAATATACTTCAGGATGCCTGCAGGAATTAAATTAAGGAAACTAAAAGTTTTTTTAAAGAATACAATGGTCTGTATTATTCCACAAGGAGGATCAATATGGACTTGACAGCAGTGGTATTAGCCTTTTGCTGAAAATTAGTTGGATGATGCAGTTTCCATTTTACTGTATGATGGTGTGCAAGATGTGTTATTTAAAACTATAAACTTTTACTACAGCAAACAAAGTCAGTTTTACAAATAAAAAATTTTAAAATAAGTTATCAGAAGAATTTTATTTATAAAATTGGTTCATTCATCTGCCATTTAAAAAGTTTTAGTTAGTTTTAAATGATTTTTATCATTGACCATCATGGACAAAATAAGTTTTTTTTACTTGTCTTTTGTAGGTCTGAGTTTTATATAAATTGAACTGTAAAAATCAGAATAAGCTAAATAAATAAGATCAGGTTTAGCAGTCATCTGCCGCAGTGAATTAAAACTGAATCATATGCACTGAAAAGAGAAAATACTGAATGATATAAATTTCATTTAAGTCATTATCACCAAGGAGTAAATATATTGACTATGAATTTTGCACAAATACTTTACTGGCAAAGACTGTTAAACAAATCTCTAATTTAAAAGAAACACTTAAATCACAAAATATTATGCATTATTTTTCACAATTATACAGCATAACTTTTAAACGGAGACTGAAATTCAAATTTCGTCATCTTACCGCGTACAATAAATTTTAACTAAACACCAATTTAAATGTCGACAGATAATGTCATTTCAATCGATAGTAAATATAAAAACGATAAGTACACATAACGGACAACGAACTCACCAGCTTATCAGTAGGATATCAGCGCCTAGATATGAACAATACCTTTTATTAAATAATAGAACATAAAACTGACAAAATTTAATCCTGTCAATACAGCGCAAATCTCACAAAATATTATCGACCATCTACTAAAATCAATCATTAAAAACACGCAAAGAAATCTGTTACCATTATAAAGCACAATTATTATGATATATAGATTCATGAACTTTTATTAAATAAGAGATAAACGTTCTGTCTGGAATTTAGATACAGTTCAACTGAAACCTAACTTAATAGCCTATATTCATGATCAAAGTAATTAGCGAAAAAAGAAAACAATGATATGAAATACAAGATATAAACTACCAGAAACAATCACCAAAAACTCACTTCTACTCCTTGAATACAATGTCTCACTTGCGTTCGGAATATCATCCGTGAAGCGAACGTATCCATCGGGCGATTTTGTGGAGCCCTCTGTGACCGCCATGAATGGAACTCAATTCACAGCAGTATCTTCATGGGGTATACGTCCAGTTCAAACAAAGGACGTTGTATGGTGGGGTCGCTGGTGTTTCGTAAGTTAGAAAGTCTGTTGTTGATCAAGAGTACATACTGAACGCCATTTTTATGACCTCCACCTTTCGTTCCTACTTTAACTGCAGTAGTGTAGAACCGTTTAAAACACTGATGTAACACTAACGAAAAATAAATAATATGTTTGAAGTTTCAAAATAATATTTATTAGCCTTGCAGTACATCTCTGAATATCATGGATAAGATTTCTAGATACAATATGGAAGTACTGATCTACGTAGAGAAGTTAATTTGCGTATCTGAATCAGGTAAAAAGAGAGGGATTTACAAAACATCCGCTTTCATTCATACATCACCACTTTACGGGTAAAGTAAAGAAAGAAGCTAAACTTCTCTAGTTAGTGTAGTGAACCATTCGAGATATTTGAAACCGTCGGAAACATCCAGGAATTACGCGTTAGTATACATAATTTGAAGTTACAAGTTGGCAGGTATTTATCGCCTACTGTTCAATCTCTTTTTTCATATAATTCAACTACTATTTTGAACAGAATGCTTTTTGTTGCCTGTAATTGTTTAGCACTTTCAAATTACTGTTACGAACGACTTTTTATTTTTCATAAGGAAATATCAATTGAAAAGCTACCTAAAGTTTTTTTTGTCCATGTGAAAGATGAAAAAAATTGTTTGTTTTTTTACAGGAAAAATAATTATTTTGTGATATATTATTGCTGTTTGGTGGATTGTAAATTTTGCAGTTGGTTAATGCCTTTTAGTTAGTGTTATGTGTAAATGTTACATATTTCAGTTAATGTCTTTGTATGTGTATTCTATTTCTATGAAGTAATTTGTAAATGTTTATTCTCTTGTGGTGTGTAGGTTAATATGTTTTCCTCATTTCTGTGAATGTATGTGCGTCCAATCCAGTCTGATGTAATTATTTGATTTTTTTTATGCATAAACATTACATTTAATTAATATACCCTTGGGTTGTGTTTGTCAGCAAGCATTTTGTTAGTTTGAAATATTCTAAGCCAACCTTCCAAAAAGATAATTATAATATTTAAAAATCTCTAATATAAGCAAATATAACTTTTAGGATACTTTATATGGCCAAAAGCTTTTCGACTTAACCTCAAAATATCATATTGTTTCTCATTCAAAGTTATTTCTTCTGCATATTTATTCAACCTTATATTGTATATGAAAGTTTTGATAGAAAAAGAGAATGGACAGTGTGAGCAAATGTGATGTAATTTTATTCACTTTTCCCAACCAGTTAACAATTGGTAAATTACACCAATTAGGTTTTATTTCAATAATGTTATTAAAAAAAAAAAAAAACTAGTAGAAATATTGTTTTAGTTTTGTTCTGTGAGTATTAAAATATCATCACTTTTTTAATGTATAATATGTATTATAATCAATTATTTAACTGGTTTGATAAATATCTTTTTTCTTTTCTATTCTGTTGGTCGTGTAACCTCTATGCCATTAACATCCTACTTTCTCAATTATCTACTTCATATATTTTAAAGTTACTTTTCTTTGTTTTTACCTTCTGAATATCCTTCTAAAATGAAATTCAATAATTTCAGATACCTTAATATATGTAGTCTTCCAATCTTGCCCTTCTTTTTATAAGATTTTGGCATAAATTTTTCTCTTCTTCAATTCATCCCAATCTTTTGAATTCATACTATACCAACTATCTAATTTTCAACATTCTCCTGTAACACTATGTATCAAATGCTTCTATTGTTTTCTGTTTGGCTTTCTTTGTATCCAGTTTTTATTGCCTTAAATTATTATATTTTGTATAACTATTTTAAAGGATTTCTTTCTAATTCTTAAATTTATGTTTAATATTAACAGATTTCTTTTCTACATGCATGTTTTCCTGGATCGTGCCAGTATATGTTTGTTGTCTTCTCTGGTTTGTCAATCCTTTATAATTTTATTAATGAACAACATTTGATGTTTTTTTTTCTAATTTTTTGTTGTGATTACAATTTTTATTATTTGTTTTATTATTGTCGTTTACTATTATTATTATTATTATTATTATTATTATTGATTTGTCTTGTTTTACTTATGTTTTTAATCCAAGAAATTGTAATTATATAAACATTTTCAATTGTCAATCTCTCAATATCCTGATCGAGTTGCGAACACATTCATTTACTTTAACTAATTTCTGGCTTCAGCTAAAAATAACACTATCAGTTTTTTTTTGTTTCTGAACTGTCACTCCACTTTCAATATCTGTCCTTTAGTTACTTGATTTTTTTTTTATTTACAAGTTTATAACTAGTCAACAGACACATTCTTAACAGCTCTGCAATTTGCTTTAACTCAATTTTTATTCTTATAGTTAGGTACCTTATTGTTGTACAAATTATAAATAACTCTTTTGTTTCCTATTTTTCAATCCTAGTTTTTTCAATTGTAAATATTCCCCATTATCAAATGTATTTTTAAGATCTACAAATATCAGACAGGCCATTTTATTTTTCTTCAACTTGCCTTCTGAAATTAATATAAGAGGTGAAATTGATTTGTTCTTCTTCTAGCACACCTGGCTCTTTTTCTGTTCAGTAAATTATACTAGCCTTTTTGAAACATCAGATATTAAACTTAATGTGTGGTGATAATTGCATTGATCCTGTTTCTTTTTTTTTAGTATGATTTCATTGATTAATTCATATGATATTTTGAAAGTCTCAAGTTATGTAGTGCACCTTTTTTGATTTGGAACCCATAGGTAGCTGTGGCCTCTGTGCAAATGAATATACCTGTAGTTCGCTACATCCATGGATCATAAGGTCAGGGATTATAACTAATAAGAATCAACAACAGGGTGGTAACCAAGTAGATTGTTAAGGAATAATTAGTGTTAAATATGACTGGTTCACTGGGGCCTCAAAACTATCAACCTCCCGCACAATAGTGCTAATGCTAATCATCTATGCAATCCCAACATGCAGTATGCTAAAAATATTGATTTTATAGAAATTTAGAAGTATTCCATGCCATAAATTATGTGTACTAATGTGTGCAGTCTCTTCAGTCTTACTTCACTCGGACAACATAATTATTTGAATGGTGTATCATTAATTCCAACTGCTTTACTCTTGTTTAAATCATTCAGAACTTTGTTAAATTCAGATTGTTATGCAATCTTTCTGAAGTCATCTATTTCAATTTAATCTTCTTTCTCTATTACTACATCAAATAATTTTCCCCTTCAACAGTTCTGTTTATTCCTGTCACTTAATAGCTCTCTTTTTTCTACCTGATAATGTTTTCCATCTGGATCCCTGATATTTGTACATTCTGGCTTAGTTTTCCCAAAATTTTCCCTTATTTTTGTAGTACTACATCAATTTTCCAAAAATTATTTAATTTTTACATTAATACATTTTTCATTAACTAGTTTTACTTTGATTCTTACACTTTCCATTAATTTCATTTCATATATGCTACAACTTTTACCACAACATATTTTTCATTTTTATACTTCTTGTTTCTATTTATCAGTTATAAATATATTAAATAAGAGAATTTGTTTTCTTGCAATTTTTATCTTTCTACTTAGGTAGAAAGGTTCAATTTTATTCTCCATCTTAATGCTTTCCTTCCAAATTTATCCATTTTTTATTCTTCTGAATCTGTGTTTGTTATAACTTCTAGGACTGCAACAGCTATGGTTTATTTAAATTTTAACTGGATATCATTCTCTTTTATAGTTTCTGGAATAGTATATTTTCTTTAACTTCAATGTGTATTTCATTATTGTCAAATTCTGATCAGAATCATTATTTGCTCTTGGACGTGTTTTGAAGATAATAATTTAGTTTTGAAATCTCTGTGCATTATGTATTTTATCTGATATATTCTGCAATCTCCTTAATCATATGTAACTTAACTTATACGTTTAAAAAAAAAAACATACTGGAAGTTACTGGTGTAACCTGATATACAATTCAGAAAACCTAGTTTCTCTTTAATTTCTTTGGCCAAAATTGGGATACAGTCAATGAACCAATCAAAACTATCAATGAACCGTAAAGTATTAAAGATTGTTACACTAAACATTTTTTTTCAAATATTTTATTGCTTCTTCTACATGAAAATTTTACAGCAATGGGAATAAATAATAATTTCCCCTGGTGCACCTTCATGGCAGGTTCACAATGAAGCAAATAAGTCGCATCCGAAGAGGTGTCCTTCTGACTAACGGGCCTCCCCACCTACTGGCATGGCAGGTCAGCCTGCATCGTCTGGATTGCTCTTTTTTTCTCACTATGTGCTTTTTCATGTCTGACATTTGGAAGGGGAGCCCGGCCTAGCTACATTGTTCTGGGACCCCTTCTGTGTGTTCGAATGTCTGCTGTTCTGTTCTATCAAACCTCAAATTAAACGTTAGTGAGCACCATTATGTAGTCTCGTCTTCTTGCGTCCGTGTCTATCGGGCGATCCAATTCTGGCATTCCTCTTCTTTCGTTCTTAGGATCAGGGTTACATATTTTTGTACTGTTGGCCAGTTTTCCTGGCTTCTTATCATGTATATGATCACATTTTGTGGGTGTTAGCCGATGGATGCTTGAGGTATTCTGGGGTTCCGTCCACCTTGGACAGTGGAAGAAGGTATTTTCCACCTTCAATCTTGCCACATCTGTGTCAATCTTGTCACAGTATACACAATTGGGGAACGGTCATTGTGTGAATCGGTGGAGGTATTCTCCGAATTCCCCATAGCCTGTTAAAAATTGTGTCATATGATATGACACCTCACCATGTCTTTTCTGTCTAACCATTCCTCCAGCCGAGGTATTAGGGTGCGCATCCATGTTCCCTTCGTCGATGCCAACCAATCCTCTTGCCATTCCCACTGAAGTAGGGAATAATAAACTAGATTCTTCTATCTTCTTTCTATTCTGTAACTGTCCTTTCCTGGTCCTCTTTTCTAATTAATTTCTTTTTATATATGTTATTTTCTATTGTTCTGGTCATATAAGCTAACAGTTAGTTGGCGCCCTAAACAGGTATGAAAGGGCTGCTGTTCCCTTCCAGAAACCATTCCTTAGTTTGATATATTTACAGATAACCATGTATTATGATTGTACTGTTACTACAGCTAATTGCTTATCAAAGAAAATTAGCTCTCTTGCTAAAAATAATGTTGTTTGATTCCTAGAAGAAGCATTATTGTAATCGCATATACAAATTAATGTGAATATTTTAGTTGCCAGTAATCAAAATCTCTCTTTCTCTCTCTCTCTCTCTCTCTCAATTATTTTTTTATTTTATTTTATTTATATTCTCAAATCTTTATTTCAATATAAATAATTTTGAATCATTACCATTATACACATGTTAATAAAAACTATATTATTTCATATATTGTTTTCTTTTTAACCGTATGGGCTATGGTATTAGTATTTAATCATACTGGCTGGGAGAATCATGAGAGGCAGTTGGCAGAGTATTTGAGCTCTTGTTACTCTAGATGTGAGAAATACATTTCACTAAATTTCTCATGTCGCCATAGTGCAGGCACTGGAAGATCACGGGGTACTCACATACTTATGGTGCATCATCCAATCTTACCTTGTGGCAGGCAGGATCGAGTGCAGGGTGCCGGGGGATTAGTTGAACAGAGCCTGTGCAGGGGTGTGCCCCAGGGGTCGGTCCTTGGATCAACCCTTTTGAACCTGATGTATTATAGGGTATTTTGGGTCTCCCTTCCACAGGGAGTGACCATGGTAGAATTTGCTGACGACCTTGCCCTGTTGGTAGAGGCTACCAGTCGACAAGACACCACTTAGAAAATAAGTGAAGCATATGTGGCGATAAATATATGGATGATGGGGGCAGAGTTGTCACTTGCTCCAGACAAGACTGAGGTGGTTGCAATCTTCAGAGCAAGGAGGAAACCAAAACTGAAAATAATGCTGGAGAATAGAAGGATCGATTCAAGGCCAGCAATAAAAAATTTAAGAAACTGGATTGATTCCAGAATGAAATTTGGCATTCGTGCTATAGAAACCGCCAACAAATCAGAGAGGATGATGAGATTAATTGCTGTCCTCCTACTAAACACTGGAGGACCAACTCAGTATTACAGGAGGTTAATGACTGGAGTCACATATTCCACCATGCCTTACAGGGCCGAGCTGTAGGCTGACGTGACAAAATACACAAAATATAAAGGGTAGCTTGAGGCATTATATAGAAAATGCTGCTTGAGAATAATAGCAGCATATCAGACTGTCTCAAAGGAGGCGGCCGAGGTCCTGGCAGAGGTCATGACAATAGATCTAGTCATACAGCAAAGGAGGAGGCTCTGGGAACAGCGACCTTTGCTGCATGGGCACAAAAAATGCCTCTCATCGCAGATTGAAGAGGAGCTACTTGAGGTAGCTTGAGGTCTGGCAGGTGTGCTGGGACCAGGGGACAAAGGGTCGCTGGACCCATCGGCTTATTGGCGACATTAGGAGTTTGTGCAGGAGAACACATGGCTCGCTGGGGTACAGTTTAATATAGTCCTGGCGGGCCATGGAGGTTACAGGTCATACCTTCACAGATTTGGCCTAACTTATATGGATTTATGCCCTAATTACGACGAGCAGGAGTCTCCATATCACGTCCAGCTTTACTGCCCATGGTTTGTGAGCGTGAGGAGATGCTGGACACTTTGGGTCTGGAAGACATGTTCTGTCCCGAGGATATGCAGGGTATCATGTTAAAGGGAGCCAGCAAATGGAGGGCAGTAGAAAACTTCATCAAGAAGGTATTATACAAGTTACGCACCTGTGAAGAGTCCGATTAGGGAATAAGATGCTGGAGGGTGACAGGCCCGTGACTGAGCGCCTAGAGGGGCCCCGAGTATGTGGGCATCGTCCTAGTGCAGTGAGGTCACAGGCACTCCACATACTGGCACCTGACGGCATTACTCTCCGCTTTCTGACACAATACTCTGTAGAGCGGTTCCAGGAAGATGGGAAAGAAAAAAAACATGCGGGCTATTGTAAAAGGTGCATGTTCATTTATTTTTAACTTTAATGAATAGTATGAGTGAAATTTAAAGCTGTCTATTAAGTCAGAGATATTGTTTTGCAGAAAGCCTAATACATTTTTTCTTTGTCAAAGCTTTTAATGACAGAGGTAGAATATTAAATTTGAATTCTTAATTGATGTTTGAAGGCCAAGTATATTGATTAAGTTTTTAATATTCTTAATCTTTTTCATTTTATGATTCTGCAGTATTTTCTAGGGATTTTAATATGGATGTGATAGAAAACAGTGGAACAAGAATTTATAAAGAGGAACTGAAAAGAATTAAGTACTTCGAATGTGTTATTGCTTTGTTTAAATTCATCACAACATACTATGACCAGAGAGATTAATGTAAGAAACACTAAATAATTCACAAAATATTAAAAATTTTGGCCAGTTATTTGTGTAAGGTTTAATTTAGTTGTACTATATTTAATTTTTTATTTAAATTAATATCTTTAATTTACTATATAATAATAATAATAATATAGTATTATATTATTTTATACCATTAATATATAAAAATTATAATAATTTACTATATTTTATTGTATAAATAAATTATATGATGCCATAGAATTACAAAATAAAAAAAAATTGATTATGTAAGAAAAAAATCCTGGTAAGATGGCTGAAAAGCAACTCCATTGCTTACAGCATCTGGTATGCCTCAGCAAATATCATTCTGAAAATTTAAGGGTTTGAATTAAGGAACGCGTAAATGGCAAAAGCTGTATAAACCAATTTCTTTAGTTTACTTAAGTTAAACACAATGTTGGGTGTAGTTTCTTATAAATGTTAGGTGTAGTTATATAAATGCCAACCAACAGCATTTAACCTTGAAAATTAAGGTAATTTTTTAATAACTATTGACCGTAGTAGACCTTTCCATTTAACACTTATTATGAAAAAAAAAATTAAGCAGGAATATTATGTTAATCAAGCGAAATATAATTTTATGCCACGAATGGCATAAAATTAAAAACAAGCATGGTAATTTATTAAGATGTTTGACATACATGCCCTGCTGAAGCAAAAAACAGATTGCTAAAAATTGATATATTATGGCAAATTTTGATGTTAATTAATGTATTATTTATTTTGTAATGCATGCTTGTTAGATTACCTTGTAAGTGGTTGGAAAGTTTGTAAGTCACATTCAACATCTCTTAGAACTGGACAATTGTGCAACTGCATCTTGTCTCATCTTATTCACCGTACTATAATATGATGACTTAGACAAACTGTGCTAATAATGACTGATGCATCTCAGCATTATAAGGCTCTACGTAATGAAGTAAATGGGGTGTTTAATTTTCCATTAATTATTAATATCTTATTAAAGAAATTATTGAAGCTGTTCTTTAAGTTCAACCTGAAACTCTTGGAATTTATATATTTTTTAAATATGCTTAAGTTGAATCCTTTTGGAACAGTACCTGTCTTGAAGAACCTGCTTAATTATTTACTTAGTCAATAAGGCATGATAGCAGTAAAAAACTCTGATAATACCAATTCATAAAAAGTAGAATCCAAACATACTTCAAGATTATTATGCAATAAATATTTTACTTTTTGAAAGTTACAAAAATTATTTTCAACATTACGTGGAAATTGTACTTCCAGCAGGCTTTGTTTCAGAGTTAAATATGTAGCTCCACTGATGATACTTTGGAAATGTCACCAGTAACTTCAACGAATTATACACCTTCAGTGAGGAAGGAACTGCAAAATTATCTCTGAAAAAATCTTCTGGAATTACTATTACCATCTAATTTTATAAGTTAAGAAATTATAATCTGTTAGTAAGTAATTATATTAATAATTTTTAATATTTTTAAAACATACTATCACATTTTATCATAGTGATCAGTATTTTACCTCATGAAAAATTATTTAATAAAATAGTTGTAAAAAATGATTTACTGTAGAAAGGGGTATATTTTATCCATTCCAACTAACTTACAAAAAACCATTTAGCTCAGATATCACTTTAATAACAGATTTGATGACAGAAAGGTGAATTTCTAGATTTTTTTAATATTATTGTCCATAAAATTTAATAAACAATTATTGAATATTTTCAAAAATTTGTTAAAGGGGTTTAGTTTGTACTTTAATTGAAAGTTTATGTTAATTAAGTTAGTTGTACTCAAAAGAAACTAAAGTATAAAAACAAACATCAGTAAAAGATAGATCTTAATGGAATTCCTGAACGTGTAATGTTGTGTTCTTTTTAACTTATGTAAGTTATAATCTTTGATTCTAATTTTGTAATGTAATGGTATTCACTAATGACCTACAATCAAATTATCATGCAGTCAGTCAGAAATATGCAGAACTTAAAATTTATTTAAAATAGATTTAATTGTTTTGCATGTTGGTGTAGTAAATATAGACTCAAAATTAATTATAATAAAATTAATTTTTTATACTGGATAACAGAAATTTATAATCAAATGTTGATATGCAAAATTTTATTACCCTTAAAATTAATAATAATGACTTCTTAAAATTTATGAAAGAAATTAAAAAAAAAAAAATGGAAAGTAAAGGTGTAACCCTTTTATGCGATGATCACATTTATGTTTGTGAAAGATATATTATGATTTAAATCAAGCAAGGTATTTATGTTAAATTACTAATACTAATCAGATTTGAATTTTCTCTATACTTATTTGAAACATACTTAAATATGCACTCAGTTATTTATCAGTTGTTATCTTCAAATTATTACTTTTTTCTGAATAGTCTCTGTTTATTTATTATCTTTGTTATATCTGTGTTATTTATATAATTATTTTTATGTACTAATATAGACTATTTCTCTTTTTATTCATTAATTTTATATTTTGTGATGTTGCTTTTAATTATTTAAAGAAATATAAAATTACTGGTTTAGTAAACTTTACACCTATCTCATGTTTCTCCTAGCTATGATTAGAATATGTTCTATTTATAATGATTGTTATATAACAATTTTTAAAAAAAATTTAAGTCTATTTTAATAATTATTTCTGCAAATATAAGCAAATTTCTTTTTTGTTTTGCACTTTCTGTTTTGGAAGTTCATTAATTTTAATATTTACAAATAAATATACAATTTATTTTTCATGAAATACAAAAAGAATTACCTTTTTTCATAAATGCTTTTAGTATTGCTTTTTAACTGTTTCTTTTTTGTATTGTTTCTTTCATTTCATTATTATTTTATTTTTACTGATTCTGGAAAATTTCAGCAACATCAATGCCAGTCAGTATTATAAAGAAATAGTTTTTGACTTAATTCATCGTAGAGATTTTTTACTAAATATATTGCTCAGTGTGTATTTTGTACACTGTGATATATACATATGTTGTTACATGTGTTCATCTTATCAAACTTGTTGTGGTCAAAATATCAGTGAGTTACCGTATCATTTGAATGTGGTTTCTTTGTATACTTTATTTCCTTAGTATAACTATCATTGTTTTTATTTTATTTCTGTTAGTTACACTATTTTTAATTTTTTTAAATTTATATATAGATAAACTTTAATTTTATTTGGACCTCATTTAGTGAGTGAGTGAGTGAGTGGGTGAGAGAGAGAGAGAGAGAGAGAGAGAG
>NC_134458.1:51160216-51180216 GCF_047948215.1 Lycorma delicatula
CGGGTAACATTTGGAATATGTAAAACAAATTATTAGGGATGCAGGATGTAGGGGGTATACCGAAGTGAAACGACTGGCACTAGATAAATAATTTTATTAGATAGATAATCAAACCAATCAAACGATTGAAGACAAAAAAAATTTTTATTAAAACAATTCGGTCATTAATCTTTCATGTGGTTGTACTGTACTGTAAGTGCAATGGCAATGTCAAACAAATTTGTTTGTTTGGTGTTCTCACAACAGTGTTGAAATGAGTAAAGCTCTGCCTCCCCCCTCCATTTACTTTTAGATGTAGTTTGCAATGAAGATAAGTTTTAAATATTTGCACTATATTATATTTTATTTGAGTACCTACTCAAATAGAAAGATGATAAATAAAAATAAATAAAGCTGTACAAGGTGAAGATAAATAAATAGACTTAAATAATTACCTGTACGTTTTTATATCATGTTCATTATTATTATTATTAAATATTTTCAAACAAATTTGTGTTGTAATTTAACAAATATTGTTTGATATTCTGATTAAATTATAATATGAACACAAAAAAATTAAAGCATAAACCATGGAAGCAAAATGAACTGTTCTGGCATTTGCCTTACAACCAAGGGAAACCATGGTAAAACGTTGGTCAGAACATCAAAAATATTTTAAAACATTCACCTTTACAAAAAAATAAACGTTACAATCAGAAATAATTATAAGTTCTTCCAATTATATTGCATTCTGAAATGACATCAGTTAAAGAAAACTGTCTTTTTTTTAACATATTCTTGTCAAGAAGGAGTTTACACATTCATGATTATAAATATAAATAAGAACAAACCCTTGTTTTGTTATACAAGAAATTAAGTTTCATTACCTTAACATATTATTTGTTGGGCAACATGAAAGTTTTTCTTCATAATATTTGTAATTAACACTTTAAATATTTTTAGTTTCTTTTGTAAAAGAAATAACAATTAATGTAATTACATAAATAAATAGTATAAAAATTAATAAAAGTAAATAAGTTAATAATAGTTTTTCAGTAATAAAGTATTTCTTAATATAAATTTAACACACAACAAAATCAGAAAGAAATTAACCAAATAAATATAAAAAAGTATTGTTCCTGCAATAATAATTAATAATATTACTTTCAATGGAGAAAGAAAGATTAATTTTATATAATATAAAACTAAGTATTATAATCTTAATGAAAGATTTCTCCACAATATTTCCAAATAAGGATTTATATCATTAATAATGAAACAAAACATAAATTAAGATATTTTTTCTTTTTACTAGGAACACTGACTTTCTGTATTAATTTTAACAATTATTTACCAATAATTTTATGTTTAAATAATTTCCTAATGTTGTTGTATACAATTATGTTAGGTCAAGTAATTTTCAATATATCAAAAACAGTATTCGAAAGAATCAATATTTTCAAATATTAATAATATTACTGTATTATGACTCACTCGAATTTACACAGTATTCTTAAATTAATGCATCTTCTTAAGTTAGTTATTTTGTAAATGGTTTTTATATTGTAAACGCTTGTAAACAGCGTTTTAGTTAATCATTAAGATCTTTGATATTTACAGACTGATGAAGGTAACAAAAATAATCATAATTTGATGAAGTTTACAACTATGATAGGGAACAACTTAACAGATAAATCATGATGATCCCACATTTGATGAAATCTGCAAAAATATATAAATAGGCATTTAAATACCTGCATTACAAAAATAAATAAACCTAATGCATAATGTATCCATCATTTCCCTAAGAAATGGAGCGGTCATGGAGGTTCATATTCCTGGCCACCAAGATCACCTGATCTAAAACCTTTTAGATCTTTTTGCGTCTGGGGATGGGTGAAAAATATTGTACAAAAAACAAAAATACATTCTCGTGAGGAATTAATTGTTCGCATTATGGATGCTGCTGACAAACTTAAGGATAGCCCTGAAGAACTATAAAGAGCTACAAGAGCAGTACAGAAGCAAGCCAAGAAATGTTTTGAAGCTGCTGGGTTTTATTTAATATTTTAATAAACTAGTAGGTAAAATCTACTGTACTGTTTAAATTTTTTTGTTTTGTTCGATTTATCTTGCACAATTTTGTTCAGAATTAAATTCTCTACAAGTTTTATTTAAAGGTTTTAGGTGTTTATTACCCATTTAACAAAGTTATTGTACATCAAACATAAAAACGGGTTTTTTACTGTAATTCATTGATTTTCATCACAGATTACTTAAAAACTACTGTAGATACAGTTTTGGTAGGTATTGTATTCAATTTTTAAGGTAAAAATCCATAGCAATCACTAATTCTGCCCCCTAATTAATGCCCAAAAAATTTCAGAATGACCTCTTTCACCGAGGTTGCTGAAATCTTGAGTGAAATCTGTCATTAGCCGTTACTCACAAATGAAGCATTTAAGGGTGTATGTTTATTTGAACTTTTTCCATTAATTTCACATGTGGAATATGTTACAAAAATCCTGGTTGAACTTTGTTATACACTCTGTATATAACTTGATTTCAATTTCTTTTTATACAGTTTTGCTAACAGGAATCACAGTCAGGGATTACTTCAGAGGATGATATGTATGAGTGTAAATGAAGTGTAGTCTAGTACAGTTTTAGGTCGACCATTTCTGAGATGTGTGGGTAATTGAAACCCAACCACCAAAGAACATCGTTATCCACGGTACCGATACCGGTACCGACACCGATTCAGATACTGGTATCGTTACCGATAACATTATCGATAAGGGTACCGTTAACCAGATAACGGTACCGTTATCTGGTTAGCGTTGATAACGGTATTTTTTATACCTTTTTTCTAATATTCAAATCTGTGTTAAAGTAACTGCCTTTACTAGGATTTGAATGTTGGAAAACTCGCGGCTTCGAAATCAGCTGATTTGTGAAGACGCGCGTTCGCCGCTAGACCAACCCAGGGGGTGTAATATCAATTTCAAAAAAAATAAAAATGATGTATTTAAAGTTCTATTACTTTTTAAGTTAAATATTTCAAAAAATTTAAATTTTATAAACAATAGCGATTCTACTAAAATAATAAACCCCAAATAAATAAATATCTTAGACAAGTTGGCTATAGTTTAAAACGTGAAAACTGCCTGCCAGAATATATGTGTAGGAGCAACCGTTCTTTTTCTTTTAGAGCTAAAGAACAATAATAGTATAAAGAAAAATTGTTTCGATAAATCCAATCATGCTAATCACATTTTATAGAATGAACATAATTACAGATAATTATTATAAAAATAATTACAAATAATTTTATTAAAATATTAGATTTTTCCACAGATTATTATAAAACAAGCAATATCCAAAAATTTTATACATATTGTAATAATAATAAATTAATAAAGCAACATATCAGATTTGAAGATGATTTTCTATTTAAATTAATAATTATCACGATGCCTAACTTATTTCCTTCCAACAAGGAAGACTGTTGTTAGGTTATTAATAGTTAATAAATTTTATTTAAGTTTTTAATTTTTTAAAAGTACAAAAAAATTACTCTTGAGGATTGTCAAATGGCCTAAAGCACTAGGGATAAAATATAAATTGTTGGTAAGGTTGATTTTTTAAAAATATTATAACGAATTAATTAACCTAACTTGCGACTTTATTCTGATCGGAACAAATTACAAAATTTGAAAAAAATTATAATATTTTCAGAGACATGAAATGATATTTATGTAAATACATTAATAATAATATATTAGTATAAAATAATTAACAGTTACGAAATCGTTCCTGAAAATCATTTCGAACATATACACTTATATCTGTACATGTTGAAGTGCTTGCAGGTAAATCATATGTTAGTCTTTTTTTAATTCATCAACAGAACAATATATTATCTTTAAAACTAAATCTTTTAATTGTAAAATAAGCCAATGGTTAACTGATTATACAGTGTCCCTTTTCATAAAGTATGCCTCTGTATTGATCTGAAAGCACTTCTTTTGTCCTAAAAGATTATGTTTTTAAAAAGCCCACAAATTGGAGTTTACACATTATATGAGAAAATATTTAGGCATGAAAGTAATCGATAATGATTACTAGCTCAATGTTTTTATAAAGATGCTTCAGAGTAAAACTACTCCATTTTGGTAAACAAAATATCAGTTTTATCATCCCACAAGAATTTATTAAATAAAAAACCCAGAGGTTATCTTTTGTGGACAACAAAGATACTATCAATATCATTAATGGGATTTTTGGTCACACAATCTGCAATATTATGTCTACCCGAGAAGCACAATGTTTTATCCATATTTTAAGTTACATTGTTACAATCCATCCAGTGAAAATGTTTTTAAACTGCAACTGTTAAGTTTCAATCCATTTTTATTTATTATCCTTAGAAATAGATACAGTTGTGTCATCTGTGAAAAGAGTTGGAATGAACGGCTAAAGATTTTAAGGCAGATCATTAATAAACATAAGAAAGCAAAAACGTTTCCCTGAGGCCCTCCTCATTGTACATCTTGAAGCGAGGACCTAAATTTACAGGTGTGTTCTTGTCAAATGATAAAATTTCTACTACTTGTTCAGAATTTGTAATGTACGACTTGAAAAGTTTCTTTTCAGATACCGATACCACAGCTACTAAGTTGTTTTATCGGTATAAATAAATGTTTTACAAATATTTCATAAAATTGAAAATGAAAATTTTATCTTAAAGAATTTAAAATATTTTCCAAAAACTGGTTAATGGCTACGGCTTGGTAGACGTGTTTGCTAATGGAAATATAAAAATTAGATTACCTTATCAATATTATAGTGCACTTGCTATTAAGCTGTCTCGTCAGTGCACTGCACAATAATATCTATAAGAATAAACATTGTAATATAAGTATATACTTTCTTTTATTTATCATGCATTTGAGTAAGATATTTTAAGTACGTTATAATACGCATCTTACTCTGATTGAGTAGCATTTGGGTAGATAATGCAGAACATACTTTAAGAATCGATTCAGTGTATGAAAAACAATAAAAGTACATTTATTGCCATCAAAAGTTCCATCTATCTATATTATCTGTTCCATTATTGTTTTTTTTTAAAATCTATTTCTCAGTAAGTTTTGTGGTATCTTGATAATATTTGATATACTTATTAAATTTTCTGATAAACTAGTAATTGTGTGACATAAAGCTTCATTTTGTAATAAATTTAACAATAAATTAAGCTCTAAAAAGAGAGAATAACTACAGTGAAATTAAATTAAATTGTAAAATGGAATTATTGTTTGCAATAGGTATTGTATTGTAATTTACATATAAATTTATAGTAAAAATATTTTAAAAGTTACAACCACCACATCCTTGTTTTTTTTTCTGTTTTTGTTTTCTTTTTGTTCACAAAAATTATTTGAAGGTAAAATGAAAAATAATAAATTTGTAAAGTGAACAATTTAAAATACTACTAAGAACAAAGTAATGCTACTTAATAACAGAATGATCTCTGAAACAAATGTTAGATTTGAAGGTGTAATAAATCATGAAAGTGTATTTTATATGATATTGCTGAGAATAGATTGGAAGAGACAAATTATGTCGATGGTAGGCTACATCGAAAGCAGCTGGAAGGTAAGTTCATTTTTTTTTAGAAATTATGGTTTGATAACAGAAACTTTTCCACCAACTGTACTTCTCCTGAACAACATTGCAAAATGACAAAAGTTTGATTTAAAATACAATTTTTCTTTACTAGTCAATAAATAAACTGCCATGATTACATTAATTTTCAATGATTATCTCTTCATCTCATATGTACTATTAAATTATATTTTTTAGTTTAACTATTATGAATTTTATTATCACAAAATGACATCATTTATTAAGATATAATTTTAAGTTAAGGCAGAGTAAGTGCAGGTACACAAAGTTTTAGTGGATAACAAAGTAAATTATTTACTACTATAATTTACAGGTAAGTTGCAATTAAAAATCACACCTGAAAGTGAATTAATGATTTAAAGGGTTTTCGTCTCTGTGAGCTTTATTCTCTTAACACTTATTCAAAAAAAATAAAATATAAGTGATCTTTGTATGGTTTGAAAATTATAATATAGCAGATTTTGTAAATTCTGCAAAAGAATATCAGTGGTTATAAATATCATTTCCCAACAGTGAAAGTGGAGATGTCACTCTTACCCCAAAAAACATAAAAAACTTTCCTTAATATGCTTCATTTCTTTTATGAAGTAATTTGAAAGACAACCTGGAACTTTAGATGTTATCCAAATTAATCGCTTCATTACTAATATTGTATTGATTATAAAGACAAATTGTTATTCATACAATGGAATTTAATTACATTCATAAGCCTTTACATAGAGTTAAGCCTTTAAATATTATAATATCGAATCAAGAATCGATGAGTTAATCCCAAGTTTTCCTAATTTTTTTAATGTTTTCTCTCAACTTACAAAAACCTATGGAACTTTTTTTTTCTTTTTGCTAGAGCCCTTCTAGTCTTTCCTTACACATGTCTTCCCCTTTGTAAGAGCTGCTGGACATTCTTAAATGTACATTGATGTTACCGCTTGCTACATAAAATTTTTAATGGTTTTTACTTATTGCATTGCACGTTTTATATATTGTAATAAATAAATTGAAAACTCACAGATTACTGTTTCCTCTCCAATCTAATTTGATGAAAATGACAATTCTATTTATGCTAAATTCTGGGATAAAAGTCCTCCATCTGACATTGCTGAAAAAGAAAACTTACCAATTTAGTTATTATTAAATTACAAATAAGTAACAAAGTCTATAAGTTGTATTGGTATAATTTTTTTGTTTAATGATATTTAGTTAACACAAAATTCAATTCACCTTAAAATTATAAAATTTAACTTTATGCTTTTTGTTATGAAGAAATTTGGTGAATTAAATTATAAGAAGTGTAAATTAATTCATCAAGACATCTAAGTTTAGTCTGTTGTGCTTTTAATATAATAATTTGCCTGCGATATAAGTCTCATAAGCAGACAGATATCACTCTGTTAAGGGGCGATTAAGAAAGTAGCTATTGCCTCAGCCTAAGAGATAAATCCAGAATTTTATCCAAGACAAACCTCAAAGATGTAATCGATATTCATGGAATCTATTTGACGAATAAGGGATTCCAATCGACTCAAGGAATCTAGTTCACAATAATTAATATTTTTATGTCTCTGAAGCAGTCATAACTCAACAGATAACCTGACATGAACACATATCTATTTCCAAAAAAACGCTGAGCCAATCTTAATAAAAACTGAACATCAATAGTTAGGCTTTCTGAGGAAAATGGATATTTTAATGGTTTTCCTGATGGCTTTCCCACAAAAATTATTGCATACCAGCATGAAGCTGACTAAACTATAGCTGATATTCAGCCCTGAAATTGGTCCTTTCACTCTGTTCATCACATTGACTGGTTGTATAGTGTCATCGTAAATTTAAAGAAATCAACTTTATATGGTATCACTTGTATCTCGCATGACTTGTATAGCACAGAATTCACAGATCAGGAATTTACAATGTAATGACTTGTTCAACCACTCCTTCAATCTATTTAGTGCTGGTAAAGGAGCAATTGATGAAAGATATGATATTGCTGTTTCCAACTGTGAGATTTGTTTTGTAATTCATTTTTTGTGAGCAAACTTACAGTTAAACTAAAATCTGTAGATTATAATCTAATGATTATACTAATATTATGAGTGACATAGTCATGGTGCCAGAAAATCATGAAGAACAGCTGAATATTGATTTGTAATCAAGAATTACCTTAAACCTGATTGATATTTAAATATTTATTTTAAAAAACGATAGAGGAACCGGAACTGTTATGATAATTTTTTTTTATTTCTAGTTACTTAGGAAGAAATTTTACTTTGAAAAAATAAATCAATAAAATAATTATAATCAGATATATATATGTCATTTGCCGTAAACAAAAGATTGAATGCGACAAGATACGAGATGCATGTCCCACAAAATAGCATTGGCATTCTCAAGAAAAAAGCATTTCATGCCGGGCTTAGTAAGGAAAGTGAGGACTGAAACAATTGCCCATCATCTTCTACACAGAGTAGGCCAAGCCCACTAAAACGCAGAAAATCTTTCAGCTCTACAAGCAACATCTTCACTCCGTTCACCACTGGGACTGGTCGTGTATGAAAATCATTATTCTTAATGAAATAGAAAGAAATTGTACCTCTTACCTCTTTTGTGCTTTATATGCATCAGTACATTGTGATTGCGACAGATTATGTAATTCAATAACTGAAGATAAGACTTCTGCTAGGTCAAAGAAAATTATTCACGAAATGTACCTCACAGTTGGGAACAGTAACATCATGTGTTTCATCGACTACTCTTTTACCTATTACCTATTAAATGAATGAACATGTAATTAGATTACGCATAGCTGATTGGTGTTAGCATTATATACTTTGCTTCTACTTACTAAAAATGTAATTAATTCTTGTATTCTAATATCATTGTAGATGTAAAATAGTTAATAAAAATTATTTGTTTTAAATAATTAAAACATTTCTCCTGACATTAGGTATTCGTGTGTGATCCTCGTATGTCACAACCGTAACCGGCAGAGGACAACTTCCTCACGACGAGAGTTTCTGCAAGAGGAGCCCCATGGCAACACTTAATCCGTTGGAGTTTATTATCGACGGTAGCCGTCCAGTCACTTTGCCACCTCACTCGCAGTGATTGTTTTATATGATTGATAAAATCAAAGGTACTAACTCGGGTGGTGAAAGGAGGCTGAATACATGCTTCCTTGGCAGCAGAATCTGTTCTTTCGTTACCTAGAATTCCAACGTGGCTGGGGATCCAGCAAAAACCTACCTCCCTGTTGCGTTTATTTAACTCAGCGATTTTATCATAAATGTCAATGACAGGATGTTTGGAATAAAGGTTTTCCAATGTCTGGAGAGCACTGTACGAGTCACTGCAAATAGGAATGCTCCTATATTTAGGGCCAACGATATTTAGAGCCCTATCCACAGCGAGTAGTTCTGCGGTGAACACACTTGTAACACCGGGTAGGCCAAACATATAGGACTGTTCATTGATAACAAAAGCACAACCAACGTTACCGACCCATCAGTATGTGATGGGTGCTTATCGACCCATCAGTATATATCCCCACGCCTGGGTTCAACTTGGCGAGGAGAAACTGAAACATCTGCCAAAAAACAATAGGTGGCGTGGAACGCTTATATTATGTTGTAAGATCAAACGTAAAATTTACATGGTGTATTCTCCACGGGGGGTTCGAGCACGGACATGATGGAAAGAACGAGGGAGAGTTAACACTCATATGCTGCAGCAGACGTCGTGTACGGACACCCACAGGCGCAGTACAACGTGGACTGTCCTCATACTCCCTCATATTAGGATTCTTAAGAACTGGGTCAAAAGCTGGGTGATTCGGCTGTCCACTGAGACAGCCAAATCATACAGACATCTGTTGTTGCCTACTACAGAGCTTAAAATTATATTCAGTCAAAACTTCAATTGTCTATACTGTGTGTTGTGTTCACACAGTTATTAGTGTTTTGCTATATTTTCATAAATTCTTTATAATACTGAAGAGATTTTTTTCTCATTTTTATTTGCTACATGGCCTCTAAAAAGTTGATGGATGCTCAAATCATCCAGACAATTATTGTTACATTAGAGGTAAATGTACGCATAAATCTCAAAGAAAAACTTATTTCTGGATTGCGCACTCAGGGATCAAGATAAAATCTGGGTGCCTCGTGTTATTTTTATATGATGCTCAGTAACTGAACGGTTCAACAGGAAATGACGAGCCCTGTTATTTATCATGCATTAGCTGCATGGAAGTCCTTCAGAGACATTGTTGGTGTTTTTTAGGCAACAGAAAAGATGAAAACTATGTTTATGGTTAATAAGCTGTTAAAAAACTACAAATATTTAGTACGTAGGATGTCATTAAAGATTCATTTCCTACAGTCTCACCTAGACTTTTTTCCTGAAAATTTGTGCTCTGTCAGTGATGAGCAAGGAGACCGTTTCCGTCAGCATCACTACCAAGGAAGATGGGACGCTAGAATGATTGATGACTGTTGTTGGTTTTATTTAGAGAAACTGATAAAACATCGTATAAGCGAGAAAACATTTGTAAACTTATTTTAAAAACTTAGTTCCAATGATTTAATCGTTTAAAAACTCTATTGAATATATTTCAATTCATCTGTATTTGAATAACAAAAACTTAGCTGATTTGAACAAATTATAAATGAATACATAAAAATAATAACTTTTTTGAAATATTGGTATGACACTGATTATGCATTTATTGGTAAATAAATCGTATGTATTTAAAAATGCAATGTATTACACAAAATTTTATAAGTTTTGAATTCAGCACCCAATATTTGTTAAAATACCATGCCCAATTCTAGATGTGATTTTTATATTTTGCTGCGTTTTAAAAATTCTATTAGACATTTACAGTACTTACTTTTTATTCAATCCAGATTTGAAACTACGGTTGATAGTCACTTTAACTAAAATTTTCTTTTATCTTCCATAACCATTTTCCGCTTTCAATATTATATTTGAGAATCAGTAACCATTTTTTTTGTCACAGCTTCCATGAATTTAAAAGTACTCCCAGTACAGCACCTACAACTCAAAATCACTTGGCAAAAAGATTAGTAATGCACTTAATATGAACTGTTAATTTTTTTTTTTTTTTTTTTGTTTTGCGTAGGAGGAGGAAAAGCTCTACCAGCCACCGTCTGCGCCCGCAACAGACGGTAGTGTCGGGCTCTCACCGACTAAAAACCTCCCCCTTAGGGAGGAGGACCCTATTAGGGATTGGGATCGTGGACGCGACTTAACTAACTAATAATAAAATAATATCTACGTTGTACCTGAAAAAAAAAAATACACAGCATATACAAAATTTAAATCTATTTTCATAAAACTTAATTTACACTGCTTATCTAAGTAATTTTAATGTAAAATTTACGTTGAACCTGAAACAGAAACATACACAAAAATAGACATAAAAATTTCCTACAGGAAAGTTCCTATCAGGGGACCCTACTGGGACTAGGCATTGGGATCGCGGACGCGACTTAACTAATAATAAAATAATATCTAAATTGTACCTGAAAAAACATACACAGCATATACAAAATTTATATCTATTTTCATAAAACTTAATTTACACTGCTTATCTAAGTAATTTTAATGTAAAATTTACGTTGAACCTGAAACAGAAACATACACAAAAATAGACATAAAAATTTCCTACAGGAAAGTTCCTATCAGGGGACCCTACTGGGACTAGGCATTGGGATCGCGGACGCGACTTAACTAATAACAAAATAATATCTACATTGTACCTGAAAAAACATACACAGCATATACAAAATTTATATCTATTATCATAAAACTTAATTTACACTGCTTATCTAAGTAATTTTAATGTAAAATTTATGTTGAACCTGAAATAGAAACATGCACAAAAATAGACATAAAAAATTCCCTAAAGGAAAGTTCCTATCAGGGGACCCTACTGGGACTAGGCACCTACCGCGATTTTATAAGAATATTATACTATCAACTTAAAAACTACACAACTTATTTTTAACATGAAAATTTATAATATTAAACAATAATAACAAAAGTAAGTACCTTTAGTAGAAAATTATCCTACAATAAAAGGGAGTACCACAATGTAAGGAGGGCCACTTACATGGCAGCTCTCCCTTAGAATATTAAATGAACCGTTGAGTTACCTGAAACAAAAGAAAATAAGACAAATTCAATTAGCGGTTGTGAAATTAAATAGTTTTGTTTTAGTTATTTAATTCATTTCATGTATGATAGCACTTAACTTTTTCTAACAAAAATATTTATTAGGAATGATTAGGTGGTCCATTTTTACTTCTTAAATATTTAACCTGAGGTACAAATATTTATATAGACATTTTTTACAGAAATAGAATCACTAGCTAGGTAGGTACACAAGAAAACCTTCTTCCAGACTAGATAGATACAAAGAACACTGAATTTTTTACGGACCCCGCATCGGGTAGATATCCATTGAGAAATCATTGAAAAACACCCTTTTAATAGATCAAGGTAGAAGAAAATAAAGGAAAAAAGTTGAAGTTAGAAGGTGAGAAAGGAAGATTGCTAAACAAGACAACTCGCTCAAAAAAATTCTAAGCCCCTTTTAAGGCAGCAAGGATTCCTCTCGTACAAGATCAGAGCGCTTTACCAAGAATAAATGCAAAAACATTATTCTGAATTAAGGTTCACTGATGTAGATGGTAACAAATCTATCTCGCATCCAGGAATGTGTGTTATATGAACCTACTTGGCCGAGCTAAAATTTTCAGCTAAGAATAATGTTGAATGGTAACAAAAATCGATACAGGATATCGGTATACCACCTGATCCTTTTACTAATTTTTATATTATTTTTTTAAAATCATATTTAATATTTTTATAGAATGAAATGCATCATTTATTTTCTTATTATTTTTTACAATTTTATATAGGTTTCCACTTGCTTTGATTGCTCTGGTATTTAAAATTCATGAAATATTTATGTGCCATCTACTTTATAAGTATATTCAAAAAATTTTGACAAAGAGGTGCAAGCATGGTTTCATTAAATTTTCAAGCCCCCGTCAGGCAAGAGATTCATTGTCAAAGCAATTAAAACAATAAAGGACTAAACAGAATTTCCATTATCAAAAACAAAAAAACTTGTGAAATCACTTCTAAATTTTTACACAGTATATTTTCTATTAAAATAATACGTTAAATGAAGATATTGCTTTGTTTCATCTATCAAAACCCATTCTCTATCTGTAAACATATATAAAATTCATTTTTATTATAATTAAGGAGGTATCTAAGTGAAAAGATGACTGTCACGACAATAATTTGATTCTTATTTCATTTATTTTACACATGAAATCAAACAAAATCAGTTGCTTTTCTTTACATTATAAAAGAATAATTGTCTTCTACAAAAAGAATAATTGAGTTAAATTATAAGTACATGTTGCATTTCAATTTTATTAACAATGATGAAAAAAAATCAAATGATGTACAGTTGTTAACTGATAAATACTCAAAATATTCTTGAAATATTGTAAGCCAAGAAATGTACATAATAAGTTATTAAGTTTAATTGCTGTAACAAAATTCATAAAAATTTGTATATATATATATATATATATATATATATATATATATATATATATATATAAAATTTAACATTATATGAAATTTAAATCACCTAAACACAGTAATTAGATTATTTATACTTATGTTCCAATAACCGGTTTGTGCAGTATCTTACACCTTCACTTGCTATTATATTCTATCTTATTCTTTTTAATTTATTTGTATTATTTTTGTGTAAATTATAAATATTTTATTTAATTAAATAATTATAAATTATAAATTTTCACAGTACATTTATGTTCATTTTTTTGTCTTAGGTCATTTGACTGGTTTTTGATGCAGCTCTTTAAGATTCCCTATTTAGTGCTAGTCATTTCATTTTGGTATACGTTGTACCTGTACAATAGGGTATGTTGTATACCCTAATTATGCTCGTAATATCATTTAAAATTTCACGAAAGATAACATTATAATTTATCATAAAAAATAGATATCATTAAAACAAATAAGTTTTAATGTAATAAAAATAGAATTTAATACATACTGGAGATGCAGGGTACTGCAAAAAAACAGTCGGTGGAAATTAATATGGCAAGTGTAACTTATCTAATTACTGTGTTTTGGTGGTTTATATTTCAAATAAAATATTTATCAGAGACAAATTAGGCATTGACCAGATACTGGCATTTCTTGATATGTAACACTATTAAGTTTCTTTTCTTTATTATACTGTTTTTTCCTTTATTGCATTATGTTGTAATTTGCCACACAAAATTTCTGTGTTTCGCATGACATTTAATGACAGATCTACCTAAAATTTTTTAAAAAATTAGAAATAAAAGTACCTGCAGTATCAAAAGAGAAAGTTACCTATCAGTGATATAAACTGGAGTCTAAACTAATGGACTGACCCGCTCTTTTTCTGTTTAGCCTCGGGAACCACCATAAGGTATTACTTAAGAAGATGATATGTATGAATGCAAATTAAGTGTAGTTTTGTTCAGTCTCACATCGACTATTCCTGAAATGTGTGGTTAATTGAAACCCTACCGTGAAAGAACACTAATATCCACAATCTAATATTCAAATCCATTTAAAAGTCTTTACTAGGATTTGAACCTTAGAACTCTCGACTTTGAAATCATTTGACTTGCAATGACGAGTTACCACTAGACTAGCCACAGTGGGCTAATGCCCTGACCTTGGCTCCTGGTACAAGGCAAGTGATAATGGCCGGTTGAATTCACAGAGTGAGTATCTCCAATACTTGGTTGCTCTAACTGAAGCTAAACATTACATAAACGGATGGAGTCTTAATAAATACTAGTATTATCATGAAATTATATGGTGTAGTAAAGAATTAGTAGTACCTTAATATTTTACCATTTGGTAACACAGCTATACATTTATCGCCAAGGCTAATCCAAAGATCAAATCCATCGAGCAGCTGAAAGAATCGGTCGATCTGGTAGTCTGAAGAAATAGGATGCAGCATGAAGTGAAGAGTTGATGAGATGTGGAATGTAATCTGGTAATCTGTATTATTTCTAGTCTCATTTTTATTTATAGTTTGTAAATTTTTGTAGTGAGGAAGATAACGTTAATTTCTCACTTTGATATTGATCGCACTTTAATTTCACACTTTATTTTCACCAATCACTTTATTTACCCCACAATTTCAAAATATGTGAAAATAAAATAATTACACACTAAAAACCAGAATCAGTACACGCCTTTTTAATATGCAAGGCAAATATATTACATAAAAAAATTATTAAATTTTGAAGTAATTTGGATTACTGTTATGGTACATGGATTTTTTTCAAATAATCATTCTACTTAGGTTTTTACCACAAAAAATTGGTAAATTTTGCAACTAAGTTAATTGTTTTAATAAAAAAAAGCAAATAAAGTGAAATAATTTATTATGGCACCTCTAAAATCAGCTGACTCTGGTTTGAAAAAATTAAACTAACATGCAAGCATGCATCTTCTCTGAAGCTGGTTGGCTGAATGCAGATTGGGGAATGCAAAGGGTATTCAAAATTTAAAATATTTCAAATAAAATAAAAAATAAAAAATTCTTAAAACTGTAATTAGATATAAATATGCTCTAACCTTCAATTTGATTAACACCTACCAAAAAAATTTAAGAAAAAGCTTATGTAATATAATATATATCAAATAAAAAAAAAATTAAAAATTAACATTATATCCTACATGAACCAGATTTAAAAGCTGCATTTAATTAAGAAATTGCCTCTATATATTTACTTATTTTTTTAATTTCTTGAACTTATTTAAATGATTAATTTTGTCAATGAAATGAACAAAATTTAAATAATTTACAAAAAAGGTAATTTTAAAAACCCACTCATTAATATTTCAAATAAAATTTTATAAAGCAATTTAAACTAAAAAAAGGAATTTTTATGCGATTAAATTTAAAATTAAAATAAAAATTTAAATTATTAAACTGAATTTTTTATGAATTTAAATTGAGTTAAGGAGGACTTCAGCCACTGGTAGTGAAGTGATGAGCTGAAAACACAAAGAAACATAATAAACATAGAATAACTAAATATTATGAATTATATGAATAACTATTTCTAACATTAACATATTTATATATCACCCCCCCAATATATAGACACATTTATATACACAGCACCCCCCAACCGAACCCGATGAACGATATCGGGATGATGAAGTACGGTCGCGACGCGGTTGACGCGGCACGAATGTTTATGTACCCGGCACTTGCGAAAACTATTCATTGCATACAACATAGATATTTACAATGTCAATATGTAATCAAGAATTATAATTAAAAGTAATTGTGTATCATATTAGGTAACTGATAAGCTAAGATGAGAATAATACACCCGGAACTGTGCAAGAGCACATTGAATCTCCTACCCGTTAAGGAAAACGTTGAAATAATATACCCTGAACTGTTACAGCATATAAGATTTGCTTCGTGTGAAGCAACAATCTAAAATAATACACCCTGAACTGTTTCAGAGCATATCTGACTTGCTAAGTTGATAAAAAATTTATAACAATACACCCTGAAGTGTTTCAGAGCATATCAGACTTGCTAAGTTGATCAAAAATTTAAAACCATACACCCTGAACTGTTTCAGAGCATATCAGACTTGCTAAGTTGATCAAAAATTTATAACAATACACCGTGAACTGTTTCAGAGCATATCAGACTTGCTAAGTTGATAAACAATTTATAACAGTACACCCTGAAGTGTTTCAGAGCATATCAGACTTGCTAAGTTGAACAAAAATTTATAACAATACACCCTGAAGTATTTCAGAGCATATCAGACTTGCTAAGTTGATCAAAAATTTATAACAATACACCCTGAAGTATTTCAGAGCATATCAGACTTGCTAAGTTGATCAAAAATTTATAACAATACACCCTGAACTGTTTCAGAGCATATCAGACTTGCTAAGTTGATAAACAATTTATAACAATACACCCTGAAGTGTTTCAGAGCATATCAGACTTGCTAAGTTGATAAACAATTTATAACAATACACCCTGAAGTGTTTCAGAGCATATCAGACTTGCTAAGTTGATCAAAAATTTAAAACAATACACCCTGAACTGTTTCAGAGCATATCAGACTTGCTAAGTTGATCAAAAATTTATAACAATACACCCTGAACTGTTTCAGAGCATATCAGACTTGCTAAGTTGATAAACAATTTATAACAATACACCCTAAAGTGTTTCAGAGCATATCAGACTGCTAAGTTGATCAAAAATTTAAAACAATACACCCTGAAGTGTTTCAGAGCATATCAGACTTGCTAAGTTGAACAAAAATTTATAACAATGCACCCTGAACTGTTTCAGAGCATATCAGACTTGCTAAGTTGATCAAAAATTTATAACAATACACCCTGAACTGTTTCAGAGCATATCAGACTTGCTAAGTTGATAAACAATTTATAACAATACACCCTGAAGTGTTTCAGAGCATATCAGACTTGCTAAGTTGATAAACAATTTATAACAATACACCCTGAAGTGTTTCAGAGCATATCAGACTTGCTAAGTTGATCAAAAATTTAAAACAATACACCCTGAACTGTTTCAGAGCATATCAGACTTGCTAAGTTGATAAAAAATTTATAACAATACACCCTGAAGTGTTTCAGAGCATATCAGACTTGCTAAGTTGATAAACAATTTATAACAATACACCCTAAAGTGTTTCAGAGCATATCAGACTGCTAAGTTGATCAAAAATTTAAAACAATACACCCTGAAGTGTTTCAGAGCATATCAGACTTGCTAAGTTGAACAAAAATTTATAACAATGCACCCTGAACTGTTTCAGAGCATATCAGACTTGCTAAGTTGATAAAAAATTTATAACAATACACCCTGAACTGTTTCAGAGCATATCAGACTTGCTAAGTTGATAAACAATTTATAACAGTACACCCTGAAGTGTTTCAGAGCATATCAGACTTGCTAAGTTGAACAAAAATTTATAACAATACACCCTGAAGTATTTCAGAGCATATCAGACTTGCTAAGTTGATAAAAAATTTATAACAATACACCCTGAAGTGTTTCAGAGCATATCAGACTTGCTAAGTTGATAAAAAAATTTTTAACAATACACCCTGAACTGTTTCAGAGCATATCAGACTTGCTAAGTTGATCAAAAATTTAAAACAATACACCCTGAACTGTTTCAGAGCATATTAGACTTGCTAAGTTGATAAAAAAATTATAACAATATACCCTGAAGTGTTTCAGAGCATATCAGACTTGCTAAGTTGATAAAAATTTAAAACAATACACCCTTAACTATATGACATATCAAATTTTCTGTCTGTATATACAATCTAATCTGTGTGTTGTTACAGTTAAATAATTTGAAACTGTATTTCTAAAAATGAAACCGAATTAGAAGACTGAACTAGGGAAATATTAACCAGAAGATTTTTGTTTCATAATTTCTACAGAAAAATGTTATCGATTTGAAGAAATATAACTTAAGGGATTTTTCTATTATTTTCAATATTAAAAATAGAAGATTTTTCAAAGAAATCAATTACTCAGAGAGTCTTTAATCATAATGAATTTACTTGTATTTTTCATATTTCTTTTTTTCCCTTTTTTACCTGTGCAGGTGTATGCATTACTATCCAGACCTCTTGATTATCCCATTTAAGATTCTCTAAGAATGCATTTTCACAGCATAATATTGTCAATCCTGGTTGGAATTAAAAGTCTATAATTTATATTATTGAAAAAAAGGTAAAGTTGCTAATGAATAGCAAATGGATCAAGTGACGATTAATGACAATGCAAGTGAAAAGGGGGTAATAATGCAAATACTAAATTTAATATTGAAGTTACCTGTATCTGTAGGATTATAGAAAAAAATTAAATTTTATTATTCAGTAATCAATAAGGAGGTCTTTTTTCATCAACAATATGAAATAATTACAAAGAAATTCTATATGTGAACATTGGGAGGTGCAGAATGTTTAATAGCAGGTGACAGGTACCAATTAAATTACAAATTCTAATCCCGTATAAGATAGAGAATGTGCTCGATTTCAGTTTTACATGGTTTTGGAAAATTGTTTATAAAAAATATACATTTATAGAAATAAACTAATAATTTCAGTGGATAACCACCAGGCAAGATATGGCATATATTCTAGAAGACTAAAACCAGGGGGTTTATATATATAATTTGCTCACATAAAAGGTTTAATATAGTGTATTTTTAGGTTGTAAAAATGTCAACGGTAATAGTGATAGGCCTTTTAAATAGAACTAAAATGATTCCTGATGGATATACTGTAATAGTTCCTTGATGGTTCTCTGTAGAAGTCCAGTATACTTTCAAATACTGTTTGATGGTGTCAAAAATAGTTTTATTTAACATTAGATGGTTAGGGTGAAAAGAGACCCAGTTATAATTTAATAATTGATAATCGATTTATATTACATTTAAACTTAGATATTCAACTCAAATACAGCAGAATGAATGATATACATAAAATACCCATCAACTAAACTTAAATTAATTAGTGTAATTAATGTTAGTCAATGTTAGTAAAACTATTTTTTATGATAAAACAGTTATATTTCTAAGCTACATAAAAAGAACATGCAATTACAAGCTACATGAAATTACTAGCTACATAACAAGTACATGCAATTACAAGCTACCTAATTATTTTATGTATATTATTAAAATTACTGTTTGAGCCAACAAAACCGTGTAAACATAATTTGTATATGAAATATACATAGTAAAAACATTTATCTCTCTCCAAAGAGGTTAAATTTAAATATTTAATTAAAAGGTTAGGAAACTAATATTTTTGAAAAATTGTATTATTTGCATTACATAACAAAATAGAGAATTCACATAAAGAACAAAATTACAGTGTACTACTTGTTATTATGAAAATAAATGGAACCTTTACAGTATATGATCATTTGACTATTTTCTTAAAAGTATGAATATAAACTGGGATTGTATTTTTCTTCCTGTATGAAGTTTTACAAATGGCTATACATAAATTCAGTAAAATAATTGTAACTGAAAGAAAAAGCAGAGTAAAAAATTGTAAATGATTTCAATGAAGAAATTATTTTGAATAATTCGCTAACTTTTTTATATGAATGTGGTGACAAAAGAGATATATGACATCAGTACCTTAACCGCTAAAGTATCTAACCTAACAAAGTTAAG